>NW_016109514.1:0-1235 GCF_001604975.1 Cebus imitator | reverse complement strand
AGAAAGAAACCACGGATATGGTCTACCAAAGCTTGGGATGGTTTTGACTCCTAAAGTAACTTCTAGAGTCTGCAAACAGCAGAGACAGAAAGAGGTTGTGAAATCTATGAGCTCCGCCTACCCCAAAGGACACAGTCTTCAGTGCCCACTTGCGATGTGGCCAGGAAAAACAAGTGACAGAGAACAACCTCCCAGAAAACAAGCCTGTCCTCTCTGGGCCCAGTGGACAAGGGACTTGCTCCCCTAAGGTGACACCAGTGGTGATTCCACTGCAGGGAAAGGGACTTTGTAGGATCTCATTATCACTACGAATCAGTGACCCATCGTGTTTTCTGTTCTTCCTTTTTCTGAAAGTTTTTATGAGTTATCCTGTTCCTTCTCCCTCAGGGCATACTGCACTTATATGTCATGAGAAGCAAGAGCAGTAACTTTTCTTTTGGTTTATAGATCGCAGAGATAGAGTCACATCTGGACCTTTGGGAGGGGACCCAGAGAGTATGTGCTTCGCGCCGATGCTGTCACTGTCGACCTGTCTTCCTTGGGGAGGAGCAGGTGTGTTCTCTGGGTGAGACAGATGGACAGTTGGGTGGCTGCCCAGCTCCCGTCCAGCTGGGTGTAGTAGAGTGACCTAGTTCTAGACAACGGAATGGGAGCATATGTGATGTGTGTGACTTCCAGGTCATGCTCTGAAAGGGACTAGGAAGAAGTTCGCCTTGATTTACTGTTTTCCCTCTTCTCACCAGCTGGAATCCAAACACAACGATAGGAGCTCCAGCAGTCCTCTTCAACCATGAGCTAGAATTCCCACGTGGCGAAGAGCACATAGAGCTTGGTCCCTGACCCCGGCTAGCTGCTGTGCCCGATCTGCATTGCCCACCACCTGGCCTTTTTTTTTTTTATGAGACAGAGTCTCGCTCTGTCATCCAGGCTGGAGTGCAGTGGTGCAATCTCGGTTCACTGCAACCTCCACCTTCTGGCTTCAAGCAATTCTCGTGCCCCAGCCTCCCAAGTAGCTAGGATTACAGGCACAGGCCACGAGGCCTGGCTAATTTTTGCATTTTTAATAGAGAGGGGTTTTTGCCATGTTGGCCAGGCTGGTCTCAAACTCCTGACCTCAAGTGAGCTGCCTGCCTTGGCCTCCCAAATTGCTGGGATTACAAGTGTGAGCTACTGCACCCAGTCCCCCTGCACTTTAATCTGAGAGAGAAACCAGCTCCTATTTTTTCTTGTTCTTT
>NW_016109513.1:3395-4737 GCF_001604975.1 Cebus imitator | reverse complement strand
GGGTTTCACCATGTTGACCAGGATGGTCTCGATCTCTTGACCTTGTGATCCACCCGCCTCAGCCTCCCAAAGTGCTGGGATTACAGGCTTGAGCCACCGCGCCCGGCCTAACAAACTTTTAAGAGTAGTTTCTTACTTTTCCCCCAAGAATTCTCATCACATATATGCTTCTCTCCTCTGAAGTGGGAATATGACTACCAGTCTGAACAATTAAAAATCCAAAGGGGCTGGGTACCGTGGCTCACGCCTGTAATCCCAGCACTTTGGGAGGCTGAGTGGGGAAGATTACTTGTGTCCAAGAGCTTGAGACAAGCCTGAACAATGGAGGGATCTCTAGAAGAAATAAAAAATTAGCTGGGCACGGTGGCTCACGCCTGTAATCCCAGCATTTTGGGACTTCAGGGAGGGTGGATCATGGGGCCAGGAGTTCAAGACAGGCCTGGCCAACATGGTGAAACCACTCCAGCCTGGGTGACAGAGCAAAACTCTGTCTCAAATTAAAAAACAATTAGCTGGGCGTGATGGTACACATCTGTGAGCCCAGCTACTTGGGAGGCTGAGTTGGGAGGATCACTTGAGCCTGGGAGATGGAGGCTGCAGTGAACTATGATGCCACTGCACTCTAGCCTGGGTGACAGAGCAAGACCCTGTCTCAAAAACACATCTCCAGGCATTAGCTCATAGGGGTTAGAGCAGACGGGAGGCAGCGGGCCCTGGTTCACGGCTCAGGTCCACCACTCACCAGGCATAACTTTGGCCAAGGTGCTTAGCCTCATTGTGCCTTAGTTTTCCCATCTATAATATGGGAATGATAGAACTTCACAGGATTCTTGTGAGGGTAAATGAGTTAATGTATGTCAAATGTTTAAAACAATGTTTGTGAGTCATCGCTGATTAAGGAGCAAGTATTGACACCGTGGAAACTGGCCAGTACTACAGATCAGGACTCCTCCCTCCAAACTGTCGTCAAACATCTGCTAGAGACTATTAGTGTCGTTATTTATAGAATCAGGAAACGATAGGTTCCTCCTTCTTCTAAGTCCTAGATGCTGAGACTTCAGAAATTCACTGGTTTTGTTGAGGTCAGGAGTTCCAGACTAGCCTGGGCAAGATGATGAAATCCTGTCTCTACTAAAAATACAAAAATTAGCTGGGTGTGGTGGTGGGTGCCTGTAGTCCCAAGTATTCGGGAGGCTGAGGCAGGAGAATCACTTGAACCCACGAGGTGGAGGGTGCAGTGAGTTGAGATTGTGCCATTACATTCCAGCCTGGGTGACAGAGTGAGAAAGAGGGAAGGAAGGAAGGAAGGAAAAGAGGAAGGGAGGAAGGGAGGAAGGGAGGG
>NW_016109513.1:0-1339 GCF_001604975.1 Cebus imitator | reverse complement strand
TTTTTGTAGAGGCAAGGTCTCGCTATGTTGCCCAGGTTGGTCTCAACCCTCAAGTGATCCTCCCACCTCAGCCTCCCAAAGTTCTGTGATTTCAGGCATGAGCCACCGTGCCCTGCCTCTTTTTCTGTACTATGTCTTTGAAATCCAGTGTGTATTTTACAGTTACAGCACATCTCAATTTAGAGTAGAACAGTTAAAGTATTCAATAGCTACATGTTGCTAGCGGCTACCATACAGTACAACATCGCTATGGATACTTGCTGCAGTCGTAATTTTACAGGTACCCTAAGGTAGATATGCACTGATTCTCCCACTAGCAGCAAACACCAAAAGCAAAAAGCCACAGGGGAGCTCCTGGCCCAAATGCTTCAGGTCCAACCACAGATGTGAGTTCAGTTAACTGGCTAGCAGTGGGTCTCAAAACAAAAGTTGTTTTTTTTTTTTTTTAGTTTTGCTCTTCTTGCCCAGGCTGGAGTGCAGTGGTGCAATCTTGGCTCACTGCAACCTCTGCCTCCTGGGTTCAAGTGATTCTCCTGCCTCAGCCTCCCTAGTAGCTGGGATTACAGGCATCTGCCACCAGGCCTGGTTAATTTTTTGTACTATTAGTAGCAATGGGGTTTCTCCATGTTGGCCAGGCTGGTCTTGAACTCCTGACCTCAGCTGATCCACCCGCCTTGGCCTCCCAAAGTGCTGGGATTATAGGCATGAGCCACTGTGCCTGGCCAAAAAAAAAATTTTTTTTTCCTTTGAGATGGAGTCTCACTCTGTCGCCCAGGCTGGAGTGCAATGGTGTGATCTCAGCTCACTGCAACCTCATCTCCAGGGTTCAAGCGACTCTCCTGCCTCAGCATCCCGAGTTGCTGGGATTATAGGCAGCTGCCATCATGCCCCGCTAATTTTTTGTATCTTTTTTTTTTTTGAAACGGAATCTCGCTCTGTTGCCAGGCTAGAGTGCAGTGGTGCAATCTTGGCTCACTGCAACCTCTGCCTCCTGGGTTCAAGTGATTCTCCTGCCTCAGCCTCCAGAATAGTTGGGATTACAGGCATCAGCCACCATGCCCAGCTAATTTTTGCATTTTTAGTAGAGACGGGTTTTCACCATGTTGGCCATGATGGTCTTGATCTCTTGACCTTGTGAGCTACCCGCCTCAGCCTCCAAAAGTGCTGGGATTACAGGGGTGAGCCACTGAGCCCGGCCTAATTTTTTGTATCTTTAGTAGATACGGGGTTTCACCATGTTGGCCAGGTTGGTCTCGAACTCCTGACCTCATGATCTGCCCATCTTAGCCTCCCAAATTGCTGAGATTACAGGCTTGCACCACCATGCCCGGCCCTAAGT
>NW_016109512.1:3211-4738 GCF_001604975.1 Cebus imitator | reverse complement strand
TCCAGCCCGGGTGACAGTGTGAGACTCCATCTCAGGGGAAAAAAAAAATAGAGACAAAGTCTCACTATGTTGCCCAGGCTGGTCTTAAACTCCTGGGCTCAAGTGATTCACCAGCTTCCACCTCCCAAAGTGCTGGAATTCCAGATGGGAGCCCATGTACCCAGCTATATATGAAATAAATTTCATTTTCTTACCTAATTGCCCTGGACGGAACCTGTGGTACAGTGTTGAATAAAAGTAGGGAGAGTGGACATTCTTGTCTTGTTCCTAATCTCAGAGGGAAAACGTTTAGACTTTCACCATTAGGTGTGACATTAGCAGGGGTTTTTTGCAGCTACCCTTTATAAGGTTGAAAAAAATCCCCTTCAATAACTAATTTGTTAAGTTTTTTTCTTTAATCAAGAAGTGTTGGATTTTACCAAATGATTTTTCTGTGTATATTGAGATCATCAATAGACCACAATGAAATGTGGGTTTTGTCCTCTATTCTATTGATATGGCATAATACATTAATTGATTTTGGTTGTCAAACCAACCTTGCATTTCTGAGACAAAACCTACTTTGTCATGGTATATAACCCTTTTTATATGTTGCTGAATTGGTTTGCTAGTTCAGGATTTTTGCATCTAAATTCATAGGACATATTGGTATGTAGTTTTCTTCTGATATTTTTGTCTGGTTTTGGTATTAGGATTAATACTGCTCTCATAGAATGAGTTTAGAAGTATTCTCTCTTCTGTTTTTTGGAAGAGTTTGTGAAGAATTGGTGTTAAGTCTTTAATATTTTGTAGAGTTCACCATTAAAGTCTTCACTTTTCTTTGTGAAATGCTTTTAAATTACTAATCCAATTTCTCTTCCTCTTTTTATTATAGGTCTATTCAGAATTTATATTTCTTCTTGAATCAATTTCAGTAGTTTGTGCTTTTCTAGGAATTTGTCTATTTCATCTATTAGTAAGACAAAAATTAGCCTGGCATGGTGGTGTGTGCCTGTAGTCCCAGCTACTCAGGGGGCTGAGGTAAGAGAATAGCTTGAACCCAGAAGGCAGAGGTTGCAGTGAGCTGAGATCGTGCCACTGCACTCCAGCCTGGGTGACAGAGTGAGACTCTGTCTCAGAATAATAATAACAATAAATAAATAAATATTGAGATACTCGGCCAGGCAGGGTGGCTCATGCCTGTAATCCCAGCACTTTGGGAGGCTAAGGCAGGTGGATCACTTGAGGTCAGGAGTTCGAAACTACCCTGGCCAACATGATGAAACCCCGTCTCTACTAAAAATACAAAAAAGTTAGCCAGATATGGTGGTGCGTACCTGTAACCACAGCTACTTGGGAGTCTCTCACTATGCTGCCCAGCCTGGTCTTAAACTCCTGGGGTCAAGCGATCCACCCACTTCTGCCTCCCAACGTGTTGGGAGGTTGAGGCAGGAGAATCACTTGAACCTGGGAGATGGAGGTTGCAGTGAGCAGAGATCACACCACTGCACTCCAGCCTGGGTGACAGAGCAAGACTCCATCTCAAAA
>NW_016109512.1:0-1521 GCF_001604975.1 Cebus imitator | reverse complement strand
TCGAGACCAGCCTGGCCAACATGGTGAAACCCCATTTCTACCAAAATTTTTTTAATTGTTTAAAGAAGAAGAAAAAAAAATGAAGCAGTACTTAGAAATTTAAAGCACTGAATGCCCATAGTAGAAGAGAAGAAAAATCTAAAACCAATGTCCTCAGCTTCCACCTTAACAAACTAGAAAAGAAGAGGGAATTACACTCAAGCAGAATAAAGGAAATAGTAGATTAAAGCAGAAATCAATTACATAGACAACAATAAAAATACTCAGTGAAACCAAGGCTGGTTCTTTGAGATCAGTTGCAATTGTATTAGTCAGGATTCTCCAGAGAAACAGGGCCCATTAGGGTATGTGTATATATGTAAGAGATTATCATGGGAATTGGCTTGCACATTATGGAGGTCAAGAATTCCCATGATATGCCATCTGTAAGCTGGAGAATCCGGAAAGCTAGGGGTGATATTCAATCAGAGTCCACGGGCATGAGAACTAGGGCAGCAGTGGCAAAGCTCCCAGTCTGAGGCCAAAGGCCTGAGAACCAGGGCAGGGAATGGTGTCATCCCAGAGTCCAAAGGCCTGAGAACCAGGACCTTCGGTGTCCTCAGGTGAGTGCCATGGGCATAAGATTGATGTCCCAGCTAAAGGAGAGAGAGAATGTGCCCTTTTTCACCTTTTGGTTCTATTGAGCCCTCAGCAATTGGATGATACCTGTCCCCATTGATGAGGACGGATCTTCTTTCCTCAGTCCACCAATTCAAATGCAAGCTCTTCTAGAGGCAGCCTCACAGGCACACCCAGAAATAATGTCTACCAGCTCCCTAACCTAGACCAGCTGACATATGACACCAACTATCACAGGCCAGGCATGGGGGCTCACATCCCTTAATCCCAGCATTTTGCGAAGCTGAGGTAGGAAGTTCATTTGAGCCCAGCCTGGCCAACATAGCAGAACACCATTCCAGGCCAGGGACACTGGCTCATGTCTGTAATCACAGCACTTTGGAAGGCCGAGGCGGGCAGATCACTTGAGGTCAGAAGTTCGAGACTGACCTGGCCAACACAGTGAAATCCCATCTGCTAAAACAAAATACAAAAATTAGTCTGGTGTGGTCGCACATGTCTGTAGTCCCAGCTACTTGGGAGGCTGAGGCAGGGGAACAGCTTGAACCCAGGAGGCAGAGGTTGCAGTGAGATAAAATCATGCCATTGCATTCCAGCCTGGGCAACAGAGCAAGACTCCAAAAAAAAAAAAAAAAAAAAAAAAAAAAAAAAAAAAAAAAAAAAACCATCACAGCAATAAACCTTGCACTAAAATGAACAGAAAAACAAGGGAGAAAACACAAATAATATCATGAATGAAAAAACTGACAATACCGATTCTTTAGAACTAAAAGGATAATAAGGAAACAAGTTTATATCAATAAATCCTGAAACTTAGATGAAATAGACAAATTTCTGGCCAGGTTTGGTGCTCATGCCTAAAATCTTAGCTCTTGGGAGAGTGAAGCAAGAGAATTGCTTAAG
>NW_016109511.1:6637-8012 GCF_001604975.1 Cebus imitator | reverse complement strand
GAGAATTCTCACAAATTACTTGTTTGTGAGCCTCTCTTTTAAGGGCTCTGTCCTTCCAAGTTTTGACCTCATTAGAAAGATGCTGATTATTGCTTAACAATTCATTCTTTTGCTTTATTAGCTCTTCATTTTGCTGCTTTAACTTAGAAACTTCCTTTTCTAGCCTTATATGCTCACTTTTCAAAATAAGAGCTTTTGTGTTTTGTACAATGCCACTGCCACCTCCACAAGTTAAGGGTTTATTTGAAGGCTGAGAATCAGTATGTTCTGATATCACTGTGGGAGGCAAATACACAAATAGGTGACTGTCTCCAAAGTTCAAAATAAAGGAAACACTACTAAGTACAATAAGCCATCATAGAGACCCAAACACCTCAAGTGTTATTTTCCTGGAAGTCACCTTTGACTTCCACCTTCTACCTTACTCCCTCTGCTTATTTGACCAGCCATCAATTCTAAATGCTTCTAGAATCCCCCTTAACCAATTCCAATAACATATCCAGAATACTAAGATCTTTCACCCTGACTGCAGCAATAGCAATCATCTCCACTTACAGCTATCCTTCATTGATCTATATCTTCCACATCAGTTTTCCCCTGGAGGGCTTGTTACAACAGTGTGTGCATGGCCAAGAGGTGAGGTAGGGTGGGAGGGCCACCTCGCCACTCAGTGCATTATATATATTCAATACATGTTTATTAACTAAATATACGTTGGAATATTAAAGCACATGTGAAATATTCTACACTATGTGTGTAAAGAGACTGTGTTTTATAAATTATAGGCAAAGTTGCATAAAAACGTGAGGTAGTTAGGAAGGGGATTAATCCTTTAGGTCACTCGGAATACACAAAAGAGGGATAGTGTGTATGTAGGAGGTGATTCTCAATGTCTATTTTATTTTGAATTCAGTTACACTATGTACCTGAAAGTCACCTACAAATCAAGTGTACTTATCCTCAACCTCCTGAAACAGAATCCTCACTTCTATTTTTACCCCTTTAAGTTTTCCCACTAGGAGCTGTGGTTATCCTGTAACAGACACTAGGTAAGTTTAAGCTACAATAGGTACTAGGCAACACCTTAAAATCTTTAGCACCACCATCTCTATTTTTTTTTTTTTAAACGAATGGACAATAATATAAGCAAGTATCATCTTATGTTTTGCTTAGTATTTGGAAATTTCAATGTGCTTTTACCCACAACTTTTGGTTTGAGCTTCAAAAGTGTGTGTGTGTGTAATTAATTGAGGGGGATTCTAGAGGCATTTAGAATTGATGGTTGGTAAAATAAGCCAGGTGAGTAAGATAGAAGGCAGAAGTCAAGGGTTACTTGTTAATAAGTTAATAAGTATATATATATATATATATATAT
>NW_016109511.1:3578-4749 GCF_001604975.1 Cebus imitator | reverse complement strand
AAAAAAAAAAAAAAAAGAAAGAAAAGAAAAAGAAACAGGATCTTGCTCTGTCGCCCAGGCTACAATGCAGTGGTGCGATCATAGCTCACTGTAGCCTCAACCTCCTAGGTTCGAGCTGTCCTCCCACCTCAGCCTCCTGAATAGCTGGGACTATAGGCACATGCTAACCCAGAGACAGGGTCTCATTTATGTTGCCCATGTTGGCCCCAAACTCCTGAGCTCAAGTGATGTTCCTGCCTTGGCTTCCCACAGTGCTGGGATTACAGGTGTGTGCCACCTCATCCAGACTCATTGTGGTTTTGATTTGCATTTCCCTAATGACTAATGATGTTGAGCATCTTTTCTTATGTTTATTGGCCATTTGTCTGTCTTTGGAGAAGTGTCAGTTTAAATCCTTTGTCCTTTTTATTGTTGAGTTCTTTATATATTCTGGACACTGGACTCCTGTTCATGTACACAATTTGCAAATATTTCCTCTTATTCTGTGGATAGTTTTTTTCCTTTTAAATGTTTTATAACAGGAGTCAGCAAACTTTTACTATAAAAGACCAAATAGCAAATATTTTAGGCCCTGTGGGCCATCTGGTCCGTTTTAAGTATTTAGCTTGTTGCCAAAGTGCAAAGGTAGCCATAGACAATGTAAATGAATGAGTATGTTCCAATAAAACTTTGTATATAGACATTGAGATTTGAATTTCATATAACTTTCATTGTCTTGATTTTTTCCTCAACTATTTAAAAATGTAAAAACTGTTATTAGCTCATAGGCCCTGCTGTGTACTATTTCATCCTATGTATATTTGTGGTGAGTTTGTTGTTTTCTTATAGTGTTATTAAAATAGGTTACTCTTGCTTAACTTTGTGGAAGTAAAATACTATTTTTATAGGTGCCATAATGAATGCATAGAAAATCATCAGAAATTGGGGAAAGAAGAGTAATATCTGAGAATCTTCTAATCATAAGGACTAAGAATACATATGTACTATTCTTTGGTTTTCTTTGGCCCATTTAAAAAAATAACTTGTCAAACATGAATAGTATCTCTACCTTTATTTAAGGTAGAGACTTTAGTTGTTTTTGCTTGCTGTGCTTAATGTTTCTTTTTCTTTTTTTCTTTTTTTTTTTTTGAGATGGAGTTTTGCTCTTGTTGCCCAGGCTGGAGTGCAGTGG
>NW_016109511.1:0-1223 GCF_001604975.1 Cebus imitator | reverse complement strand
TTTAAGATGGAGTCTCGCTCTGTATCACCAAGGCTGGAGTGCAGTGGCGCGATCTTGGCTCAGTGCAACCTCTGCCTCCTGGGTTCAAGCGATTATCCTGCTGCAGCCTCCCAAGTAGCTGGGATTATAGGCATCTGCTGCCACGCCCAGCTAATTTTTGTATTTTTAGTAGGGATGGGGTTTTGCCATGCTGGCCAGGGTGCTCTCAAACTCCTGACCTCAAGTGATCCACCCACCTCAGCCCCCCAAAGTACTGGGATTACAGGCCTGAGCCACTGTGCCCAAACTGAAGTTTTTTTTTTTTTTTTTTTTTTTTTTTTTTTTTTTTTTTTTTTTTTTTTTTTTTTTTTTTTTTTTTTTTTTTTTTTTTTATTTTCTATTTTTTTCTTTTTTATTTTTTTGTAAAGACTTAGGTGTGCTTGCTAGTGTAGTTTTCCCTGTAATCTGTGGATATATCATTTTATTTAAAATTTTCCCAAAGGAAAAAGAATTTCATAAAGAAGTTTTTTTTCTCTGCAATTCTCTCTTTCTAGTTAGATTACACAATTTTTTTTTTTTTTTTTTGGAGACCGAGTCTCTCTTTGTCGCCCAGGCTGGGGTGCAGTGGCACAATCTCACTGGAACCTCCGCCTTCCGATTCAAGCAGTTCTCCTGCCTCAGCCTCCCGAGTAGTTGGGATTACAGGTGACTGCCACCATGCCCAGCTAATTTTTTGTATTTTTTCATAGAGATAGCGTTGTGGGGGGGAGGTTTCACCTTGTTAGCCAGGATAATCTCAGTCTCCTGATGAGCTTAGGAGATCAGGGCTGCAGTGAGCAGTGATCACACCACTGCACTTCAGCCTGAGCAACAGATCGAGACCCTGTTGTCTCAAAAAAAAAAAAAAAAGAACAAGATAAAATAAAAATAAATCACCTTTAATATTCTGTAACTGATGCATTTGAATTGAGAAATCCTTATAAACATGTTCACCCACTGTGTACCCACAAAAGTTTTTTTAAGAAAAAGAAACTAGGCTGGGTGCGGTGGCTCAAGCCTGTAATCCCAGTACTTTGGGAGGCTGAGGCGGGTGGATCACGAGGTCAAGAGATCGAGACCATCCTGGTCAACATGGGGAAACCCCGTATCTACTAAAAGTACAAAAAATTAGCTGGGCATGGTGGCGCGTGCCTGTAATCCCAGCTACTCAGGAGGCTGAGGCAGGAGAATTGCCTAAACCCAGG
>NW_016109510.1:2976-4749 GCF_001604975.1 Cebus imitator | reverse complement strand
TCAGCCCCAGTCCCACCCCTATCCCCAGGTCCAGGCCCTGGCCCAGCCCAAACTTTATCCCCTACTCTCTGTTCAGGCCAAGGCCCTTAATCCTACTGGGTGTTTTCTCTATTGATTTCGCAGTCTGGGATTACTGAAATAGTCTTTTGTTGAGCTAGATTTAGATACCTGGTTTTAACAACCTGACCAAACTCAGCCAACCTTATGAACCTGTTTGCATTCATCACTTTATTTTATCCTCATGGTATGATAAAATTGATATTATCCAAATGGCCAAATTAACCTCCTGGCCCCACTCGCCCAGTCTTCGTGACTTTGCCTAAAAATCCTGGCCTTACCAGTCTGGCCATAACTTCCTGCCATTGTCCACGTGTTCTTACTCACCTGGTTGTAATTTGCTGGCCTCAATCTCCAGGCCCAGGCCGAGCCCCATCCCCATCCCCACCCCTGCCACACCTTTACCACCAAATCCATCTCCCAGCTTTAGCCCTAGGTTTTCACCCAATTCCATGGCCCAGGTCCAGGCCCAAGCCCAGCCCCAGCCCTAGCTTTCTCCCCGACTCCATGTCCTAAGCGCAGGCCAAGGCCCATGCTCTGCCTCAGCCCTACCTTTAACCCGAGCTCCATGTCCCAGGCCTGGCTTTACCCCCAAATCCATGGCCCAGGCACACAACCAGGACCACACCCAGCCCCAGCCCTAGCTTTACCACAAACTCCATGTCCCAGGCACAGGCCCAGGCCCTGGCCCAGGCCCAGCCCTAACTCCAGCCCCAGGTTTACCCCTAATTCCATGTCCCAGACCCAGGCCCAGACCCCGGCACCTGCCGAGGTGTAGCCCCTATGCTAGCATTACATCCAACTCCATGTTCCAGGCCGAGGCCCGGGCCCAGCTGCAACACTAGCTTCACCCCAACTCCATATCCCAGGCCCAAACCAAGGCTGACGCCCTGCCTCGACCCTAGCTTTCCCCCAACTTCATGTCCCATGCCCAGGCCCAGTCCCAGGCTCAGACCCAGGGGCAAGAACAGATCCAGCTATACCCCCAACATCATGGCCTGGGACCATGCCCAGCCCAAGGCCTAGGCCCGGCCACAGCCCTAGCATACCCCTATTTCCATGTATCAGGCCCAGCCGCTGGCCCAGCCCCTGTCATGGCCATCGCTTTACCTCTACCTCCATGTTTGAGACCCAGGCCCATACCCAGCCCTAGCTTCACCCCCAACTCCATGTTCCAGGCCCAGTTTTACCCATAGACCATGCCCAGACCGTACCCCTGACCCTGCCCCAAACCTAGCTTTACCCCAAACTCCATGTCCCAGCCCCAGGCCCAGACCCAAATTTACCCCAACTCCTTTTCACAGGCTGAGGCCAAGGCCAAAACACAGCCCAAGCCATACCTTTGCCCCCAACCCCATGGCCCAGGACCAGGCCCAGGCACAGGCCAAGTCCTAGCTTTACCCCCAACTCGATGTCCGAGGCCCAGGTCAGACCCGGGCCCAGCTTTAACCCCAACTCTATGTCCCAGACTCAGGCCCAGCCCCAGCCCCATCCCCACCCCCACCCCACCTTTACCACCCAATCCATGTCCCAGCTTCAGCCCTAGGTTTTCACCCAATTCCATGGCCCAGGTCCAGGCTGAGGCCCAGGCCCAGGCCCAGACCCAGCTCCAGCCCTTGCTTTCCCCCCTACTCCATGTCCTAGGCACAGGCCAAGGCCCAGGCTCTGCCTCAGCCCTACCTTTAACCCCAGCTCCATATCCCAGGCCCAGCTTTA
>NW_016109510.1:0-1046 GCF_001604975.1 Cebus imitator | reverse complement strand
CCCCTAACTCCATGTTGCAGCCGCAGCCCCAGCCCCAGTCCTAGATTTACTTTCAACTCCATGCCCCGCCCCAGCCTCAGCCCCAGTCCCACCCCATGCCCAGCCCCAGCCCCAGCCATAGCTTTCCCCCCAACTCCATGACCCAGCCCCAGGCCCAGCTCCAGCTGTAGCCCTAACTATACCCCCGACTCCATGACCCAGGCCCAGGGCCAGGCTGAGGCCCATCCACAGCCACAGCTGTGCCCCAAATTCCATGTTCCAGTCCCAGGCCAAGGCCCAGGCCCTGCCTCAGCCCTAGCTTTACCCTCAACTCCATGTCCCATGCCCAGGCCCAGTCCTAGGCTCAGGGCAAAGCACAGCTCCAGTTTTACCTCTAACTCCATGACCCAGGCCCAGGCCCACCCTTAGCTTTACCCCCACCTCCATGTCCCTGTCGCAGGCCCAGGCCCAGGCCCTGGCCGTGCCCTAGATTTACCCCCACCTACATGTCCCAGACCCACGCCCTGATCCGGGCCCTAGCATTACCTCCAACTCCATGCCCCTAGCCAAGGCCTAGGCCCCGGTCCAAGTCCAAGCCCAGCCCCAGCCCAAGCCCCAGCAGCAGCTTTAATCCAAACTTTATGTCCTAGGCCCAGACTAAGATCAGGCCCAGGCCCAGGCCCCAGCCTAGCCCCAGCCACAGCCCTAGCGTACCCCTATTTCCATGTATCAGGCCCAGCCCCTGTCCTCGCCATGGCTTTACCTCCAACTCTATGTCTGAGGCCCAGGCCCAGACCCAGCCCTAGCCTCACCCCCAATTCAATGTCCCAGGCCCAGCTTTACCCATAAACCATGCCCAGACCCTATCCCTGCCCCTGCCTCTGCCCCAAACCTAGCTTTACCCCAAACTCCATGTCCTAGCACCAGGCCCAGACCCAACTTTACCCCAACTCCTTTTCACAGGCTGAGGCCAAGGCCAAAACACAGCCCAAGCCCTAGCATTACCTGCAACCTCTTGGCCCAGGCCCAGGCACAGGCCCGGGCGCAGGCCAAGTCCTAGCTTTACC
>NW_016109509.1:7090-8523 GCF_001604975.1 Cebus imitator | reverse complement strand
AAGAGACAAAGATGAGAAACTGAGAATCAGGTCATCAAAAAAAAAAAAAAAAAAAAGAGATGAAATAACAGAACTTTGCAGAATTCAAGATTAAGAGGTCAGACTGAAAGGGCCAAGAGGGTGTCAAATAAAACCAATAAGAAAACAATGTAAGTGTGCGCATGCACACACACACACACACACACACACACACCCCACCAATTATGATATCTAAGAACAGCAGAGACAGAAAATTCTAAAAGCTTCCCTCATAAAACCAAGTCACCTACAAAAGAACACAAATCAGACCAGACTTCTACACCTCAGCTAGGGTAAAACAATGGGATGTTATCTTCAGAATGCTGGCGGAAACAAATTTTTGAACCTTACATGTCATTCAATACCAATCTAAACTATCATACACATGTAAGGAGGAAATAAATATATTTTCAGGCATACAAGATTTCAGAAAGTTTTCCAGGTATAGGCCTTCTTTGAAAATATTTTACTGTATATATTCTATTAAAAAAAACTTACCTAGGAATAAATAACAGGGTATGGAAAGTGGGAGCACACAACTGACTACTATTAAGGCATGAAGAGGGAATGAAGTCCTCACACATGCTACAACAGATAGACCTTGAAAAACATCATGCCAGCGAAAAAAGCGAGACATGAAAGGCCACGTATTATATGATTACATTTATATGATACTCAGAATAGACAGATTTAAAGAGACAGGAGAGGAGTGCAATGGCACGATCTCGGCTCACTGCATCCTCTGCCTCCTGGGTTTAAGGAATTCTCCTGCCTCAGCTTCCCAGGTAGCTGAGATTACAGGCATGTGCCACCATGCCCAGCTAATTTGTATTTTCAGTGGAGATGGGGTTTCACCATGTTGGTCAGGCTGGTCTCAAAATCCTGACCTCAGGTGATCTGCCTGGCTTGGCCTCCCAAAGTGCTGGGATTACAGACATGAGCCACCACTCCCGGCCAGGACACAGATTAGTGGTTGTCACAGACACAAAGAGGTTAGTGCCATTGAAAGAAAACTTTGATGTTATTCACAGCTCCCCACAAAATGAGAGGCACAGCGCAATATGCAGGGCCACGGGGGAAGCGCCAGAGTCAATGAGGAGATAGAAAGGAGCAAGGGAAAGGCATAGGCCACAGCTCTTACTGGGGCTTCACAGGGAAGGCAAGGCAGGCAGGATAAATGGCTTAGAACGGCCGGGCGCAGTGGCTCACGCCTGTAATCCCAGCACTTTGGGAGGCCGAGGCGGGTGGATCACGAGGTCAAGAGATCGAGACCATCCTGGTCAACATGGTGAAACCCCGTCTCTACTAAAAATACAAAAATCAGCTGGGCATGGTGGCGTGTGCCTGTAATCCCAGCTACTCAGGAGGCTGAGGCAGGAGAATTGCCTGAACCCAGGAGGCGGAGGTTGCGGTGA
>NW_016109509.1:3537-4750 GCF_001604975.1 Cebus imitator | reverse complement strand
AAAAAAAAAAAGGAAAAAAAAAAGAAATACTGTATAGAAAACAATCTCAATCACAATGCAATGAAATTAGGAAGTAATAACATCAGCCAAAACAAAAACTATCTGCCCTCTGGAAACTTTAAAATACTTCCTTAACAGTTCTGGAATTAAAGAAGAAATCAAACTAGAAACTGCAGGATATTTAGCAAATAAAATAATAGAAAATACTACATATTTGAATGTATGGGATATGAAGCTTAGCTACAAAGTCAAAGTAAATAAGAAGGAAAATATAAATTAGAAGAATAAAAAATGTAAGGAAAGCAGAAGAAAGAAATTAATAATGATAAAATCAGAAGTTGATGAAGTAGAACAATTTTTTAAATGCATAGAACTGGAAAATAAATTTGAAATCTTTTTTTAAACAATAATATAGGCTAGGTGCAGTGTCTAATGCCTGTAATCCCAGCACTTTGGGAGGCTGAGGCAGGTGGATTGCCTGAGCCCAGGAGTTCAAGACCAGCTTGGGCAATATGGCGAGATTCTGTCTCTACAAAATGTATTTTAAGAAAGCTGCCGGGTTTGGTGGCTCATACCCATAATCCCAGCATTTTGGGAGGGCGAGGTGGGTGGATCATGAGGTCAGGAGTTCGAGACCAAACTGGCCAGTATGATGAAACCTGATCTCTACTAAAATAGAAAAATTAGCTGGGCGTGGTGGTGTGCACCAGTAATCCCAGCTGCGGGGGAGGCTGAAGCAGGAGAATGGCTTAAATCCAGGAGGCAGAGGTTGCAGTGAGCCGAGATTGTGTCATTGCACTTCAGTCTGGGTGACAGAGCAAGACTCTGTCTCAAAAAAAAAAAAAGAAAAAGGAAAGAGAAATTAGCTGGGCATGGTGGCACGTGCCTGTAGTCCCAGCTATTCAGGAGGCTGAGGCAGGGGAATTACTTGAGCCTGGGAGGTTGAGGCTGTAGTGAGCTGTGATTGCTTCACCGTACTCCAGCCTGGGTAACAGAGCCAGATCCTGTCTCAAAACAAAACAAAACAAAAAAACAATAAAATGGACAAGCCATTGCTTAACCTAATGAAGGAGAAAAACAAGTATGCAAATAGGAATTTATTGAGGCCAGGCATGGTGGCCCACGCGTGTAATCCCAGCACTTTGGGAGGACCAGGTGGGCAGATCACCTGAGGTCAGGAGTTTGAGATTAGCACGTCTATCATGGTGAAACC
>NW_016109509.1:0-1162 GCF_001604975.1 Cebus imitator | reverse complement strand
AAAAAAAAAAAAAACAAAGAAAAAAACGAAGACAAATGCACATATTAGCCTAGGCATATACAGGACCGGAATGATCAATATCACTGTCGTTCACTCCTTCATCTTGTCATCTCCTGTAATAACATGGCTTCTACTGGAGTAACTCCTGAAGGACCTGCCTGAGGCTATTTTACAGAATTTTTTTTTTTTTTGAGACCTCGTCTTGCTCTGTTGCCCAGGCTGGAGTGTAGTGGTGTGATCTCAGCTTACGGCAACCTCCACCTCCTGGGTTCAAGCAATTCGTCTGCCTCAGCCTCCCAAGTAGCTGGGACTACAGGCGCACACCACCACACCCAGCTAATTTTGGTATTTTTAATAGAGATGGGGTTTCACCATGTTGGCCAGGTTGGTCTCGAACTTCTGACCGCAAGTGCTCCGCCCGCCTTGGTCTCCCCAAATGCTAGGATTACAGGCATGAGCCAATGCAAAGCAGGAGTACTCTAAAATAACAATGAAAAATATAGGATAGTAAATATATAAGCCAGTAACAGCCCTTTATTATCAAGCCCTTTGTTATGTGCTGTACATGATTTTGTGTGCTATACTTTTAGATGACCAGCAGCTTAGTAGGTTTCTTTACACCAGCATCTTCACAAACGTGTGAGTAATGCGTTGTACTACCGCATTATGATGGCTACGATGTCATCAGGCGGTAGGCATTCTTCAGCTTCATTATATGGGACCACCATGGTATCCGTGGTCCATTGTTGACCAAAACGTCATTACGTAGCACGTAACTGTATCCAAGTCTAAAAAAGCTATCAAAGACATTTGAAAAATTCCATATTCATGCTTGATATAAGTTCTTAACAGGAGTATACAGATACGTTCTTAGCATAGTGAAATATATTTATCTAAACCACAAAGAAGCTGTTTAATATGGAAACAGCATGGGTGTAATATTGAAACACTCCTGTTAAAGGTAAGTACTGTCTTAAACATAAGAATTCAATGAGAGGAGACCAGCCTGGCCGACATGGTGAAACCCTGTCTCTATTAATATACAAAAATTAGCCGCGCATGGTGGCGGGTGCCTGTAATCCCAGCTACTTGGGAGGCCTAGGCAGGAGAATCGCTTGAACCAGAGAGGCGGAGGTTGCAGTGAGCTGAGACTGCACCATTG
>NW_016109508.1:3688-4752 GCF_001604975.1 Cebus imitator | reverse complement strand
AAAAAAAAATCAAAAACTTAGCCAGGCATGGTGGTATGCACCTGTAGTCCTAGCTACTCTGGGGGTTGAGGTGGTAGGATCACTTGAGCCCAGGAGGTCAAGGCTGTAGTGAGCTGTGTTTGTGCCACTGGACTCTAGCCTGGGTGACAGAGCAAGACCCTGTCTCAAAAAAAAAAACAAAACAAAAAGAAGATTGTCATATTGTTAGTAATTTCAGGTTCCATTCTGTCTTCTAGGTCAGAGATATTTCTCGAATGCATCTCAGTGTAGGGTAGCATCAGATGAAGATAATGCCCACAGAAAAAAGTAAATGGTAACATTCCTCCCCTTCAAAATGATCTCTAAATAAAACTGCTGCCATAATTTGTGTTGTAAAATCCTACATCATTGTACACTGACCAGTAACCAAGGCAGAGGATACAGAAATGTCCCATGGTCTCACAGTTGCCTAGGTTTAGGAGTGGCTTAATAGCTACATCATGAATTAACTGGGGGAAGAGGAAGGGAAAGAAGAGGGAACCTTTCTTCTTTCAAGGTAGCTTTAGTGTTTTCCTCTAAGTAGCATAGCTATAATTGGTAGATCAAAAGGATTACTTTTATTAACCCTTAAGTGGGTAATCACTTTATTTTGTGGCAGGGAAAAAATGAAAATGTTTGCACTACCTCAGTAAAGTTCAGGAAATCATGGCTCCTTTAAAATCATGTACCAGGCCTGGCACAGTGGCTCATGCCTGTAATCCCAACGTTTTGTAAGGCCAAGGTGGGAGAATTACTTAACGCCACAAGTTAGAGACCAGCCTGGGCACAAAAGCTATTATAGACCCCATCTCTACAAAAAAATTTTAAAATTAGCCTGAGGTGGTGACACATACCTATAATCCCAGCTACTTGAGAGGCTGAGGCCAGAGGATCGCTAGAGCCCAGGAATTCAAAACTTCAGTAAGCCACAATCACACCACTACCCTCCAGCCTGGGTGACAGGGCAAGACTCTGTCTCAAAAAAATACGATATAATTCACCACCCTTCAGCCTGGGTAATAGGGCAAAAGGCTGTCTCAAAAAAA
>NW_016109508.1:0-1808 GCF_001604975.1 Cebus imitator | reverse complement strand
GATCTCGGCTCACCGCAACCTCCGCCTCCTGGGTTCAGGCAATTCTCCTGCCTCAGCCTCCTGAGTAGCTGGGATTACAGGCACGCGCCACCATGCCCAGCTAATTTTTTTTTTGTATTTTTAGTAGAGACGGGGTTTCACCGTGTTAACCAGGATGATCTCGATCTCTTGACCTCGTGATCCACCCGCCTCGGCCTCCCAAAGTGCTGGGATTACAGGTTTGAGCCACCGCGCCCGGCCTGACATGGGCTTTTGAAAAAGTTGTGTTGCCTGTTTGATGTATCTTTGCTGTTTGTCAGACATCTGAAGTGGCAACTCATGACTAAAAGAAAGGACAACTAAGCAAGGTGGATTGAACATATTAGAAGTATTGATAAGACTATTGACCTTTTTGGTTTTTTTCCCCAGTCAGATTATATCACTTTATTGATGATACTTCCAAAACATAAAATGAACATAGATTTGACTTACTCCATAGTTATTCTGCCTGAGACATTTTAGGAAATGCTTTATTTTCCTACTGGGACCTGTATAAAATTAGATTAATTCAGTTGTTGCTTATTTTGTTTTCAGTACTCAGTATTAACTTGGACATGAATTGAAATTATTTTGAGCCCTCTGTTTGCCTAGCTTGAACCATATCTTACTTCTCTTGCATCCTAGTTTTCTTGCATAGCACCAAGGTGGACCATTCATATTTTTATTTTTTTTTTTAATTTCCCTTGTGTATTTTAAACATTTTTATCATGTTGATTTTTCTCTGATGATTCTGGCTCTGTATTTCCTCTGAAATAAGACTTAAAATTAAGAAATATTCCATAATGTTAAAAATGGCCGGCCTGACTTTTCTACATCAGTGCTAATAATCACGTCCTCTAAAGCTGTTTGCAGACTTTTCTTCCTGCTGGTCATTCCTTTCTGATGCAAAAAAATGAATAATCTCTGCTTGCGAAAATGCTGACAAAAGCAAGAAAAAAAATGAATAATCTCATTTTACTTTAAATGTATAGAAGAATTCCCTACCTAAGTTTAGAGCACTTGAGCATCTGATCTCTAGGTTGGTGAATTGAAACAGTTAATCCACATTGAGATGTAATCCAAGGAAAAAAAATCCTGATGATTGAAGTAAAAGCTTTTAAGCAGAGGAAATATAGCAATTTAATTCATCGTGGGTTGTATATGGATTTTCTTTTTGGTTTTATGTTAATCAGAAGTTTGAAAATATAGGAAGACAAGATTTTCTGGAAAATTGGTAGCAAGCCCTCAGAAGGTTGCAGCATGTGATTTGATAAAGTTTATAGAGGGCTCTTACCTTTTTGCTTATGAGACTTTAAATCTCGGTACACTCATGGGTTATAGACCTGATTTTCCAATGAAAAGATCCATTTTTTGCAGTAAATGCCTTTATTATATTTTGTCTTCAGTGGTTAACCACATTCTCTGTCACGTATTAAAAACAGAAATACCTAATTTCCTCCCAGAATTTCATATTTCTTAGCATTTCAGACTATTTTGTTTGCCGCACCTGTTTTGGTCTCAATCCAGAGAGTATTTTGTGTATCTAAAAGGAAAGAGCTTTGATAGGGAACTTGAAGGGAGCTCCTTGCATATGATACGTCATTCTATACTGATAACTACCTAATTTTATGCTATAAAGCAGTGGTTCTCAATATAAAGTCAGAAGAGATTTATGTAAACAAAATTTTTGAACTGTGTTTGATATTTCGGAAAATCTAACAGAATTACACATTTGTACAGAATCAGGGTGCATGAGTTTTGTTGGGGTTTTTTTTTTTTTTTTTTTTTTT
>NW_016109507.1:3297-4754 GCF_001604975.1 Cebus imitator | reverse complement strand
ACTCCAGGGCAGGACATGTGAAAACTCAGGGTACTGCCCAATCAGTGAGGTCTGTGCCAGCACCAAGGGGCCACACTCCAGGGCAGGACATGTGAAAACTAAGGGTACTGCTCAATCAGTGAGGTCTGTGCCAGCACCGAGGGGCCATACTCCAGGGCAGGACATGTGAAAACTCAGGGTACTGCTCAATCAGTGAGGTCTGTTACCAGCACCAAGGGGCCACTCTCCTGGGCAGGACATGTGAAAACTCAGGGTACTGCTCAATCAGTGAGGTCTGTGCCAGCGCCAAGGGGTCATACTCCAGGGCAGGACATGTGAAAACTCAGGGTACTGCCCAAGAACTCACTTTATGTACAGGCTGGATCAGGCTTGTCAGCAATGCCAAAGAAATGCTTTTGAAACGTGAAAGTTTAAGTAGTAAATCCTAAATTTGGACCATTAAAAAATAAAGTCTACAATGCAACCTGACATGCCAAATATATAATAGTCCTCACTGAGCAAAGGGCATGAAAGATCATGTTTCACAAGCAGGTTTACAAAAATGATTCCTTTCAGAAAAATCATGACTGTAGAATTAAACCAATATTTATGCTGATGAAGAATAGCAAAGCAGCTGTTCTTTAAGTTATACTTTCTACCTGGATGTTGCTAATCACTGCTGGTGGTATCTTAAAAAACGAATTTACACTGGTGATTGGGAAGCAGATGGAAACCTACCGTCCACCCACCATCTGTGATGAAAATGCAAACGGCCCCTCCAGCAGCCCAGTTCCCTTTACCAGGGCCCCGGGCGTTCGCAGGAGGGGCTCTGCTCCCTGCAGGGAACGCCCGCGCCTGCTACCTCAAACCCACCAGTACCTTGATGTACTCGCTCCAGTGCTGCAGCAGCGCCTGCTGCCCGCCCCTCACCCGGCTGAACAGCTGGTACATCTGTGCGAGGTCCGGCACTCTGTTCTCATCCAGTAAGTGATCAAGCCCTGAGATGTGTAGGACACGTCAGCAGAGTACAGCAAGGGCAGCATTAACCACAACTAAACTAGAATTCGGTGTGCACCACACTGAATACGCCGCTTAGAAATCGGGCGGGTATATGTATCACAGCCTCTATATGGGCAGCTTGATCTGGGTAAATATCTGCAGTGGATCCTATTAGGTGAACCTCATTTTTTCTGAGTATGTTGGAAGATGTATTATTTACTTCTTCATGTCACTAAAGCCTTCTTATTTCACTAAAGTTAGCAATGGTCAGAAAATCCAGTTTATGCCAACTATTTAACCCGGGAAGTTTATGTTCCCAAGTAACTTCTGATTTGGTCCATCAGACAGAAGATGTATTTGTTAGTGGACAAGCTATCAACTCTCATTTACAGTGGATCAAACTTATTCATACCTATAGTAAACTATAAGGGAAAAACATCATCAGATATTTTGAAGTGCATTTTTTTTTTTTTTTTTGA
>NW_016109507.1:0-1232 GCF_001604975.1 Cebus imitator | reverse complement strand
TTTCAGCATGCGTGTGGTGCAAAAGGTCCCTGGCCTTCCCGCCAATGGGGTTTTAAGTGATTAACGCACCCACGTTTCAGCATGCGTGTGGTGCACAAGGTCCCTGGCCTTCCTGCCACTGGGGTTTTAAGTGATTAAGGCACCCATGTTTCAGCATGCGTGTGGTGCACAGGTCCCTGGCCTTCCTGCCACTGAGGTTTTAAGTGATTAACGCACCCATGTTTCAGCACGCGTGTGGTGCACAAGGTCCCTGGCCTTCCCGCCAATGGGATATTAAGTGATTACTGTAGTTCTACCTAGTGCCTTCCACTATTATTGATTTTTTCTCCTTTCACGGCTAACGTGTTCATTAGAAAAGCTTTTTAATGACTGTCTTATGAAAATAACAAATATCCTAACATTGCTATTTGTAATGCTTCCCTTACTTTCCTAATGAATTTAGGGTAATTGTTCAGTTTAATTTGCACAAGAATTAGGAAATCTACCTTTCTGCAGAATTGCTGTTAAATGTTCTCCTAATAGCTGTTTCTCCACACAAGCAATCAGTGGTTTCCTACATAGGGCAAAAAGAATAAGCGTTAGAAACGAAGTTTAAAGAGACTGGCTCTCTGTAAAAGATGAGGGTGTTTGTCTATGACAGATGCAGTCTACAGGCAATCGGAAACCGAAGGATAAGTGCATTTTCCTCACGCAAATGGACTACGACTCCTGTTGCTCATGACTCTGAAGGAAGCGCTTTCTAAAAACCACCTACTGAGTAGCACAAACAGGCCCATGGGCGGGCCCAGGGAAGCATGGACACAGTGGGCAGGTGGGTGGCACCCCTGAGAACAACATCTAGGCTGCTGCCTGCTCTGGCCAGGTGCTGGGCCAGCTGTCACGTTCCAGTTTTGCCCCCATCATGTGCATTTCCTGTCACTTCCCGATAGCTTCCCGGACTGTAGACACAAATTCCAGAGCAGAGTCTAGGGCCCCGATGAGCTTGCCAAGCAGTTCAATCCGGACTCAGTGCAGACATTCACATAAACAGTCAGCGACAAGCAGTCACTGAAAAGTGACATGGCCTCAGGTCTGCAGGTCTGAGAATTTTCTGGGATCAACTGTTCTCCCTCAGAGTTAAAATGCTGGTTGCTCACCTCTTTCTGCCCTCAGTGTGGCTTTCTCATTTATTCTTAGCACTACTGCTGTTACTTTCCTGAGGCACAGGTGGATAGGCCACAACCCTTCTGTGG
>NW_016109506.1:3541-4765 GCF_001604975.1 Cebus imitator | reverse complement strand
AAAAAAAAAATTAAAAAAAAAAAAATTTGCAATATCTGAATTTTAGGCAATAAAATACTTGCAGGGAACGTGTGATTGGCCTATTCATCAAAACATAAGATCTTAATTTACACTTTTAAATCTAAAATATATGTATTTATACATACACAAGCATATAAATACATATTTATATACAGTATAAACATACGGATTATACATAAAAATACTTCTAAAATTAGGATTTTTAATACTTCTTGAATTTTATCCCTAATTCTTACCATAAATATTATCTTTTCAGAAGAAAGATAACAAAATTCAGTAAATGGTATTTGAAATAGACATCTTTCACATTCAGTCACCTAAATGTATCACGTAAGAAGAGAATTGTAAGATGGATGCATTCACACAACTCACATGCAGCTAGAATGCTTCATTAGTGTCTCTGTTTATATAATGATGAATTAAAAATATGAATTTACTGACCAAAAATACTATCTTCAAACATATACTCACTGTAACACCTACCAGGATTAAAAATATATAGCATTGGCCAGGCACAGTGGCTCACAACTGTAATTCCAGCACTTTGAGAGGCTCAGGCAGATGGATAGCTTGAGCCTAGGAGTTCAAGTCGAGCCCTAACAGTGTAGAGAGACCACTTCTCTGCAAAAAATACCAAAAATAGCCTGGCATGGTGACCTGCAACGGAAGCCCTCGCTACATAAAAGGCGGAGGTGGGAGGATCACCTGAGCCCAGGGAGGTTGATGCTGCAGTGAACCATTGCTCATGCCACTGTACTCCAGGCTGGGCAACAGAGTTAGAAGCTGTCTAAAATATATATATATATATATAGTGTTTAAAATTTTGTAACATACTTACAGACAGATATGAATATACACATTCCACACAGTTTAAACATAATTGGATGCATACTCTTTGAAAATTTGTACAAAATCTTCAGTATCACTTTATACTCTTTGAACATATGTACATTGATATAACTTTTGAGTGCTTGAAATTTTTTTATATTTTACTCTAGAAGAACTTTAAGAAACTATAAAGTAGGAAATTTGTGGTAAGTCAAACACAGTCAGAAGAAATAATCACTTTTAAAATGTCTGTGCTAGATACTATGATCTGTTCCCTATGCATATAGTATATGGACTTATACAAACCAATGTTCAGATACCCCTGTAGTATAACTTGTTGTTGTTGTTTTTCTTTCTTTTTTTTTTTTTTTTTTT
>NW_016109506.1:0-1161 GCF_001604975.1 Cebus imitator | reverse complement strand
AAAAGGCTGTGAAGAGACAAAGACATCAGAAACTATGGCTACCCAACATTTTACTGAATTTGTGTAAACACACACCACTCTTAGCCATTTGCTTTTAGTTTCCATTGGATATAACTGAGATGTAATCCACTGACCCTCATCAAGCATATCCTCCTTTTAAGAACTCAGTTTCTACACAACCAAGTCTTCCCATTTCTATGCTTGCTCACCCAGCATCATATATAGAGTGTTTTATTATGATATCAAGTAGTCTTGCAGTATTCCGGCCACAACTTAGGGATCCATGGCTAAGGAGAGAAAAAAAAAGTTTACCCCTACGGTCTTGGAGAAGAGCACATCTAGGCACCAGGCCACGTGGTTCTTATCCTGATTGCCTACCCAGGTTGCCTGGGAGTTTTACTCCATATTCTGACCTAGTCCTTAGGCCTTATATGTTGAGGGAGAGGCCGCTATTTAGTGGGGCTCTAACAGAAAGGTCCAGACAGCTCTCAAGTCTGACAAGACACAGACAACCCTACTTGAATGGACACAAATACAGGAATGACTATAAATCCTAATCAGATGGATCGCATGGTTCTGTCTCATGGTTTCATCATTTAACATTGGAACAGAAATATTTTCCAGTGTCATTAAAAGGCTATGACTTAGGATTGTGGCCTATGACTTTGTTGTATATGTGTCTTACAGCTTTTCAGTCAGGAATCAGTCCTATATTTTCTCATTAGTAATGAAGACATGGAATTTGCAAAGTAAAAAGTAACCAACTCATGATGAAGAGAAATGCGACGTCATAAAACTGATAACCGTTTCCATACTTACTCCCATTTTTCAATACACGCTAAAAAGTTCTATGTATACAGTCAAACGCCACAATAAATTTACATTTTTACTTGAATTTAGCCATACATAATGGTGAAGATTAAAATTTTCACATCTGATTCCTGAGTTCTTGATATTGCCATAAAAATTTGCAATATCTCGGCCGGGCGCGGTGGCTCACGCCTGTAATCCCAGCACTTTGGGAGGCCGAGGCAGGTGGATCATGAAGTCAAGAGATCGAGACCATCCTGGTCAACATGGTGAAACCCCGTCTCTACTAAAAATACAAAAAATCAGCTGGGTCTGGTGGCGTGTGCCTGTAATCCCAGCTACTTAGGAGGC
>NW_016109505.1:3710-4765 GCF_001604975.1 Cebus imitator | reverse complement strand
TCACCATGTTGACCAGGATGGTCTCGATCTCTTGACCTCGTGATCCACCCGCCTCGGCCTCCCAAAGTGCTGGGATTACAGGCTTGAGCCACCGCGCCCGGCCAATATATTCATTATTCTAAATAAATGAAATTTTTCGCCGGGTGCGGTGGCTCACGCCTGTAATCCCAGCACTCTGGGAGGCCGAGGCAGGCGGATCACCTAAGTAAGGAGTTCGAGACCAGCCTGACCAACATGGTGAAACCCTGTCTTTGTAAATAATAAAATAAAATAAAATAAATGAAATTTTTCTTTTTTTTTTCTTTTCTTTTTTGAGAAGGAGTCTCACACTGCCGCCCGGACCAGAATGCAATGGTGCGATCTCAGCTCACTGCAACCTCCACCTGCTGGGTTCAAGTGATTCTCCTGCCTCAGCCTCATGAGGAGCTGGGATTACATACAGGCACCTGCCACCACACTCGGATTGTTTTTTTGTATTTTAGTAGAGACGAGGTTTCACTATGTTGGCCAGGCTGGTCTCCAACTCCTGACCTCATGATCCACCCGTCTTAACCTCCTGAAGTCGAAATTTCATACCGTAAATAAAATATGATTATACTGCCTAAAGGCATACATTTAAGACATATTTGTTAATACTTTAGAAAATGTTAAAAAAAAGTGATACCTTTTGATAGTTCTTCAAAACCTCATTAAATACCATAATAAACAGATTTTTTTTTTTTCTCGGAAGCTAACAGAGGTAGAGGATGTCATCTAAGGGGTTGTAACTAGGAAGGAAAGAGACGGGCAGGAAATGCAAATCCACATTTATCTGGCTCCAAAGTCTGTATTTTTTTTTTCTAGTCGTACCTCATTCTGCCCTCTAGATGATAGAAAGGACTTTGTCCAAATTGGCTTATTTTCTTTGTGGCTATTATGAATTTTTTTTTTTTTTTGGGACGGAGTTTCGCTCTTGTTACCCAGTCTGGAGTGCAATGGCGCGATCTCGGCTCACCGCAACCTCCGCCTCCCGGGTTCAGGCAATTCTCCTGCCTCAGCCTCCTGAGTAGCTGGGA
>NW_016109505.1:0-1245 GCF_001604975.1 Cebus imitator | reverse complement strand
CCCTGTCTCTTAAAAAATAAAATAAAATTAAAAAATCCAATGAACTTTCTCTCAAAAAGGCTCCCCTGGGAATTCTCTTACAAAATGGGAATTAACTCTTATTAAAAACACAAAAATTAGCCAGGTGTGGTGGTACACACCTGTAATTCCAGCCACTAGAGAGACTAAGGCAGGAGAATCGCTTGAACCTGGGAGGCTGAGATTGCAGTGAGCTGAGATTGTGCCACTGCACTCCAGCGGGGGCGACAGAGCAAGACTTGCTTTAAAAAAAAGAGGATAACTTATTTGAATTTTTTTTTTTTTGAGACTGAGTTTTGTTCTTCTTGACCAGGCTGGAGTACAATGGTGTGATCTTGGCTCACTGCAACCTCTGCCTCCCAAGTTCAAGAGATTCTCCCGCCTCAGCCTCTTGAATAGTTGGGATTATAGGCATACGCCACCAATCCTGGCTAATTTTCATATTTTTAGTAGAGATGAGGTTTCTCCATGTTTTGGTCAGGATGGTCTCAAATTCCCAAGTGTGGCTCATGCTGTCAAACAGGTGTTAGCCACACTGCACCCAGCTTAAATTTTTTTCTGGAAGCCATATATAGGCACTCAAGAAGGCTAAAAAAAAAGGTTGTGGGGAGCCAGGTATGATGGCACACACCTATAATCCCAGCACTCTGGAAGGCTAAGGAGGCAGGCTGCTTGAGCCCAGGAGTTTGAGAGCAGCCTGAGCAACACTGCAAAACTCTGTTTCTGCAAAAAACACACTAAAAATTAGCTGGGCATGGTGACTGTGCCTGTGGTCCCAGCAACTCAGGGAGGCTGAGGTGGGAGGATCACTTGAGCCCAGAAAGTCGAGGCTGCAGTGAGCTGTGCTCACACCATTGCACTCTAGCCTGGGTGACTAAGACCCTGTTTCAAAAATAAATAAATAAATAAATAAATTGGTTTAAAGAATTAAAAAAAAAGTTCCCCTGTTTACAAAAGAAACACATGCCTACAGACAATTCAGACAAAACTGAAAAACATAAACAAGGTTTAAATCACCATAATATCATTATACAGGGATAACTACTGTTAACAGTAGTTTTATTATTTTTTCAACATTCACATACAAATTCAAACCAACCCTTCTGAAACTATTATAATCTGTTTTCCATTTAGTGTCATAAAAAGTCTTCTGTTTTAAAAATAAGAATTTCCCAAGATTATTAAATATTCATCTAACATATGTTTTTTTCTTTTTTTTTTTTTTTT
>NW_016109504.1:3056-4767 GCF_001604975.1 Cebus imitator | reverse complement strand
GCAATTCTCCTGCCTCAGCCTCCTGAGTAGCTGGGATTACAGGCACGCGCCACCATGCCCAGCTAATTTTTTTTAGTTTTAGTAGAGACGGGGTTTCACCATATTGACCAGGATGGTCTCGATCTCTTGACCTCGTGATCCACCCGCCTCGGCCTCCCAAAGTGCTGGGATTTTAGGCTTGAGCAACCGCGCCCGACCTACTGTACCTTTTCTATGTTTGGATACACAGATACTTACCACTGTGTTACATAATTGACTACAATATCCCAGGAATAGCCTGAATCAAAACCCACAATTGCCTACAGTATTCTGTAACATGCTGCACAGGTTTGTAGCCCGGGAGGAAAACACCATCCCACATAGTCTAGGTGTGTAGGCTGTACTGTCTAGGACTGTTAAGTACACTCTATGAAATGTGTACCATGGGTGGGGCAATTTCAGTTTCAGAATATATCCCTGTCATGGACACATGACTGTACTTCACAAAGCTACATTAGAGTTGTCAAGGTAAGTAGGCAACAAGCTTTAATCTCTTGAGCCCTTTATAAAGCAATGGGCCAGAACATATATCTACCAATCCCTGGGGCTGAGGGCCTTGTAACCTGCCGGTGATTTGATCTCATGCTGGAGCACATGGTATAGCCGCAAAAGATAAAGCATGAACGGCCGTTGAGAGAGACGTTAGCACAGAGGTTAGTTTAGCGGCTTTGGTGCTGCCTGGTGGAGTCTATCAGCTACAGCAACCAAACCACATGAACCTGCCTAGGACTAGCCACAGAGATAGGCAGGGACTTCAGCCTCAAATAGATCAAATGGGCCTTGGGTGAACAAGCAGAAAGGGAAAGCTGGACCTCTGTCCAGCAATCCGTTGGCCAGAGTGACACACACTCACTTTTATAGGTGGAAACACCACCAGCCACATAATTTGAAAACATGCCAGAGTAGGAAGCCAGTTTCAGTGATCAAAACCAGCCACAGCCTTGGCCGGCCGGTTCTATTCTCCATCTCTGCGGCCATCAGGAGAGGAGGCAGGCTAGGGTTTCACTCAATATCCCCTCAACGGTAAGGGACAGCCTCAGCTCTCCCTAGTAAAATATTGAGAGAAGAGAACACAGATTCAGAAAAAGGCATTGTTGTTAGGTGTTAGCAAATGTAGGTAGGATACTAGAAAGTGAAGAGCATTCTGGAAAACCTTTTTTCCAGTGCTTTATCTTTATCTATGGGTCAATAGCTCAATGGAAAGAGGCAAAGGTGAGGAAATCAGCATTAGCTAGCTGAGAGGAGACAGAGCTGGCGATTGAGCCCTGAGGGGTTAAGAAGGCATATACTCCGGGAAATAATCAGCACACAGGCCAAGAGCCTCACTGTCGGCAGCACACAGCTGGGGCTCCCCTCTCCGCGTGATGGGGCCTCTATTCCTTCCAGCTCTTGCAGGCCTTTGAGGTCACAACTGGGGAGGGTCAAGGCTTTCTGTTAAACATGATTTTTAAAAACTGCCTGACATTAGAGGCTGAGAATCCAATTCAAGTCTGACAAGTTTTCTTATTAGTCATTAGGCTAATCTGTAATGAATGTAAGTCAGATGTGTTTTTTGAGTCCATGAGAGGAATTCCTGCTTCCTTTGAAACACAGCCGAGATGACTGGTTAGTGTAGCCCTATGCCCAGATGAATGAAGCCAGCAGATGACAGATGAGTTTGGAAAGGGACATG
>NW_016109504.1:0-1616 GCF_001604975.1 Cebus imitator | reverse complement strand
ACACGGCATACTAACCTTGCTGCCAGACGGAGGAAGTCGAGACATGGGAGAGCGGTAGATGGTTCCTCCAAAGATAGGCCGCCGAATGCTACTATTGGCCGTGGCATTGGACATGGTGGTGGTGTTCAGCTGGGGAAAGAACACATGGGTTACTGATGTGCAGGAACATCCTCAGCATTTCCAGCAACCCGTCTCCACCCTACAGAGAAATGAGTATGGGAGGCAGTTCAGGGAAGATGGGTTTACATGGTGAAGGGCCTGCTGTGTCTAATACTGCATAGCTTTGAAGAAACCTGTGAAAAGTTTTCAAAGCCTATTTATGGCCACCAAATGGAACTGTAAAATGGTAAAACTACTGTGGCACAAGACATCTCTTACGACCAAGCTATTCCACTCTTAGGTGTCTCTACCCAAGAGAAACGAAGCATAGATCCATACAAAGACTTAGACGGAAATGTTCACGGCAGCTACCTCCAACCAAAAGCTAGAAACAGCCAATTACCCATCAGCAGGTGACAGGACAAGCAAGCTGGTAAATTCATACAGTGGAATTAATATTGATCAGCAATAAAAAGGAGTGACCTTTTGATACATGCCACAAGAGAGATGAATCTACTAAATGAAAGAAGCCAGACAGAATATATACTGTGGGATTCCATGTGAAATATTTCAAAGTGCAAACTATAGTGAGAGCAAATCCCTGCTGGCCACAGCTAGGAGGCTGGGGGCAAACCAGGAGCCAGGGAAGGGGGGAGGTCATACAAAGAGGCACTAGGAAACTTTGGGGACCATGGAAATGTTCAGTATCTAGATAAGGGTGACAGTTTCATTGTGTAAACGTACATGTCAAAAGAATATTACATGCTAATGATAAGAGAGCTGTAAACATTTTTGAGATGGGAGTCTCACCCAGGTTGGAGTGGTATAATCTTGGTTCACTGCAGCCTCGACCTCCTGGGTTCAAGCAATTCTCCCACCCCAGCCTCCTGAGTCGCTGGGACCACAGGTGTGCGCCACCACAACCAGCTAATTTTGTACTTTTAGTGGAGGTGGGGCTTCAACATGTTACCCAGGCTGGTCTCCAACTCCTACGTCAGCTTCCCGAACATTGGGATTACAGGCTTCAGCCACTACACCCAGCCAACACTTGTTTTGTTTTTGAGATGGAGTTTCGCTCTTGTTACCCAAGCTGGAGTGCGATGGTGTGATCTCGGCTCACCGCAATTCTGCCACCCGGGTTCAAGCGATTCTCCCGTCTCAGCTTCCCAAGCAGCTGGGATTACAGGCTTGCACCACCACACCTTGCTAATTCTGTATTTTTAGTAGCAGGCCAGGCACGAAGGCTCATGCCTGTAATTCCAGCACTTTGGGAGGCCGAGGCAGGTGGATCACATGAGGTCGGGAGTTCAAGATCTGCCTGACCAACATGGAGAAATCTCGTCTCTACTAAAAATACAGTATTAGCTGGGCATGGTGGTGGCACACACCTGTAATCCCAGCTACTTGGGAGGCAGAGGCAGGAGAATCACTTGAACCTGGGAGGCAGAAATGGTGGTGAGCCGAGATGCTGCCATTGCACTCCAGCCTGGGCAATGAGCAAAACTCCGTCTCAAAAA
>NW_016109503.1:3513-4767 GCF_001604975.1 Cebus imitator | reverse complement strand
ACTCCGTCTCCAAAAAAAAAAAAAAAAAAAAAAAGGGCAGGTGCAGTGGCGCACACCTGTAGTCCCAGCTACTCAGAAGGCTGAGGTGGGAGGATTCCTTGAGCCCAGGAGTTCAAGGCTGCAGCCACCCATGATCGTGCCACTGCACTCCAGCCTGGGCAACAGAGTGAAGACCCTGTCACTTTTTTTTTTTTTTTAAACCATGCAGTTTAGGAGTTGCATTCCTGGGTACTTACCCAAGAGAAATGAAAACTTGTTCATACAAAAATGTGTCCACAATCGTTTAGCTGCTGTACTCACTTGCCAAAATTTGGGAATACATCAGTTGGATACACTAATACCCTCAACCAATGGAAGATTACTCACAATAAACAAGAATGAGGCTGGGCAAGGTGGCTCACACCTGCAATCCCAGCACTTTGGGAAGCCAAGGCGTGTGAATCACAAGGTCAGGAGTTCGAGACCAGCCTGGCCAATATAGTGAAACTCCGTCTCTACTAAAATACAAAAATTAGCTGGGTGTGGTGGCGGGTGCCTGTAGTCCCAGCTACTCAGGAGGCTGAGGTGAGAGAATTGCTTGAACCCGGGAGGCAGAGGTTGCAGCAAGTGGAGACCACGCCATTGCACTCCAACCTGGGTGACGAAGTGAGACTCCGTCTCAAAAATAAATGAGAGCGATATTGACCTACACTGCAATAGAAATGCATTTCAGATAATTTGTTGAGAGAAGACAGAGATGGTAAATACTGTATAGTTCCAATTAGAGCAGGGCTAGAACGTGCTAAACTGGTCTGGTGGGAAATCAGAACAGTGGTGACCTATGAGAATGCATATGAGGCCAGGCACGGTGGTTTCACGCCTGCAATCCCAGCACTTTGGGAGGTTGAGGTGAGCAGGTTGCTTGAGTGTGCTTGAAGTGGGCAGATTGAGACTAGCCTGGGCAACATGACGAAACCCCCGTCTCTACAAAAAATACAAAAATGAGCTGGATATAGTGGTGCTTGCCTGTAGTCCCAGCTAATTGGGAGACTGAGGAGGGAGGATTGATTGAGCCAAGGAGATTGAGGCTACAGTGAGCCATGATTATGCCCCTGCACCTCAGCCTGAGCGACAGGGTAAGATCCTATCTCATCGAGACCATCCTGGTCAACATGGTGAAACCCCGTCTCTACTAAAACTACAAAAAAATTAGCTGGGCATGGTGGCGCGTGCCTGTAGTCCCAGCTACTCAGGAGGCTGAGGCAGGAGAATTGC
>NW_016109503.1:0-1103 GCF_001604975.1 Cebus imitator | reverse complement strand
TTTTTTTTAGTCGGAGTCTTGCTCTGTCACCCAGGCTGGAGTGCAGTGGCACAATCTTGGCTCAAGATTGTAAGCTCTGCCTCCCAGGTTCAAGCCATTCTGCCTCAGATTTCCAAGTAGCTGGGACTACAGGCATGCACTACCACACCCAGCTAGTTTTTGTATTTTTTAGTAGAGATGGGGTTTCACCATGTAGGCCAGGCTGGTCTTGAACTCCTGACCTCAGGTGATCCACTGGCCTTGGCCTCCCAGAGTGTTCGGACTACAGATGTGAGCCACTGCACCTGGCAACTGTTGCATTTTTAATAGAGACGTGGTTTTACCATGTTGGCCAGGCTGGTCTCGAACTCCTGACCTCAGGTGATCCACCTCCACGTCCCACAATGCTGGGATTACAGGTGTGAGCCACCACTGTGCCTGGCCATGCCCAGCTATTTTTATTAGAAAAGTTTTTTTGTTTGTTTGTTTGTAAAGAGGGGAAGGGATCTCACTATGTTGCCCAGGCTGGTCTTGAACTCCCAGGCCAAAGTGTTGAAGTGTTGGAATTACAGGCATGAGCCACTGCGCCCAGTGTCAAATACGTTTTAAAATTAGTGGCTGGGTGCAGTAGCTCGTGCCTGTAATCCCAGCACTTTGTGAGGCCCAGGCAGGTGGATCATCTCAGGTCAGTAGTTTAAGACCAGCTTGACCAACATAGGGGAACCCCATCTCTACTAAAAATACAAAAAAATTAGCTGGGCATTTGTAGTTTCAGCGACTCAGGAGGCTGAGGTGGGAGAATCGCTTGAGCCCAGGAGGCAGAGGTTGCAGTAAGTGGAGGTCTTGCCACTGCACTCCATGCTGGGACAGTGAGGCTCTGTCTTAAGCAAGCAAGCAAGCAAACAGTGGACTGTCATTAAAATGAAATCTATGCAAATCCTGTGTGAAAGATGAAAATGGTGGGCTGGGCGCCCCCCTCTGCCACCTCCAAATTCTGGAGCTTGGATCTGGAACCCACCCATGTGGACCCTGCGGGTCTCAAACCCCTGAGCTCAAGTAATTCTCCCACCTCCACCTCCCAAAGTAATGGGATTATAGGTAAACCACCACCCCAGGCCTGTTCT
>NW_016109502.1:6286-7840 GCF_001604975.1 Cebus imitator | reverse complement strand
CGAAGACCTATTTAATGAAATGAAACGAGAAGACAAGATTCGAGAAGAAAGAGTAAAAAGGAACGAGCAAAGTCTCCAAGAAATATGGGACTATGTGAAAAGACCTAATTTACGACTGATAGGTGTACCTGAATGTCATGAAGAGAATGAATCCAAGCTGGAAAATATTCTTCAGGATATTATTCAGGAAAACTTTCCTAACCTAGTAAGGCAGGAAAATACTCAACTTCAGGTAATCCAGAGAACACCACAAAGATATTCCTCAAGTAGAGCAACTCCAAGACACATAATCGCTAGATTCACTAGGGTTGAAATAAAGGAGAAAATTCTGAGGGCAGCTAGAGAGAAAGGTCAGGTTACCCATAAAGGGAAGCCTATCAGACTCACAGCAGATCTCTCAGCAGAAACCCTACAATCTAGAAAAGAGTGGGGGTCAATATTCAACATCCTCAAAGAAAAGAATTTTCAACCCAGAGTCTCATATCCAGCCAGGTTGGGCTTCATAAATGAAGGAAAAATAAAATTTTTCACGAACATGCAAGCACTCAGAGATTTTATCACCACCAGGCCTGCTTTACAAGAGCTTCTGAAAGAGACACTACAAATAGAAAGGGGCAACCAATATCAGTCATCCCAAAAACTTACCAAAACCTAAAGAGTATCTCCATAATGAAGAATTTACATCAACTAATGGGCAAAATAACCAGCTAGCATTAAATTACAATATTGAACTCACAAATATTAATATTAATCCTAAATTTAAAATGGATTCAATGCCCCAATTAAAGATACAGATAGGCAAATGGAACAAAAAGTTAAAATCTGTTGGTACGTTGTATCCAGATCTAACTCACAATGACACACAAAGACTCAAAATAAAGGGATGGAGGAAGATTAACCAATTAAATGGAGAACAACAACAACAAAAAAAACAACAAAAAACAGGAGTTGTAACTTTTGTCTCCTACAAAATAGACTTCAATAGTAACAAAGACCAAAAGAAACAAAGAAGGACATATAATGGTAAAAGGATCAGGCAACAACAGGAGTTAATGATCATAAATATATACGTACCCAAAATAGGAGTACCCAGATACATAACACAAGTTCTTATTGACTTATAAAGAGATTTGGACTCCCGCACAATAATAGCGGGAGATTTTGACATCGCATTGTTAATATTCGACGGATCATATAGAAAATTAATAGGGACATCTATGATTTGAATTTAGACCTGGAATAAGTAAACTCAGGGAATATTTATGGAATTCTCCACCCCAGGTCTACAGAACATACATTTTTCTCAGTATCATATTACACCCATTCTGAAAGTGACTACATAATTGGAAGTAAATTACTCTTCAGTATTTGCATAGCATCTCATAGACTTAAATGAAATATTGGTTGGCTGTTTGTTATTTTCTTCCCTTATTCCTTCCTGTCTGTGTTAAGTATAATTATTGGCATAAAAGAAGTTTTTTATACCTTTTTAAGACTGCATTCCAGCCTGGGCAATAGAGCAAGAATCCTGTTCTCTCTCCCCCTTTTTCTTTC
>NW_016109502.1:2671-4770 GCF_001604975.1 Cebus imitator | reverse complement strand
AGAGCCCAGGAGTTTGAGACCAGACTGGGCAACATAGAGACCCTGCCTTTACACACAAAAAATTTTAAGTTAACTGGGCATGGTGGCAGATGCCTGTGGTCCCAGTTACTCAGAAGACTGACATGGGGGGCTCACTTGAGCCCAGGAGGTCGAGGCTGCCGTGAGCTGTGACGGTGCCACCGCACTCCAGCCTGATGACGGAGAAAGACCCTGTCTCAAAAAAAAGGTTAAATCAGAAGAAGGAAGGGGCCTCCCCCCACTGCCTCCCACAGTCCTGCACTGTGACTGAGGGCAAGGCACGGAGGTGAGAAAGCCACTTGACTTGTTTCCTCCAGAAACCTTTCCCAGTGAATTTTTATTTTTTTCCAGCTTTATTCAGGTAGGATTCAAAAATTAAAGCTGTATAAAATTAGGGTATGCAACATGACGATTCGACGTACATACCTCCTGCAAAATGATTACCGCAATTGAGCTGACATGTTTATCAGTTCACATAGTTGTGTGTGTGTGTGTGTGTGTGTGTATGTGTGTGTGTGTGTGTGCACGTGCGGGGTTAGGCAGAGAGCTCTGCTCGCTTAGCCAATATCAAGTGTACGATACATTAACTACAGTCACCGTGTTGCAGTCATCTCACAGCTGCCAGTGTGTCCCCTCTCCCAGCACCTCCCTGTTTATCCTGTCTCCCAGGGCCTGGTAACTACCCCTCTGTTCCCTGTTGCTACGAGTTCAACATTTTTGCTTTCCATGATAAGTGAAATCATGCTGTATTTGTCTGTCTACGCCTAGTTTATTTCACTGGGTACAGTGTCCTCCAGGTTCTTCCATCTTGCCACAAATAACAGGATCATTTCTTTCTTTTTGAAGACTGAATAATATTGGGTGTGTGTGTGTGTGTGTGTGTGTGTGTGTGTGAGTGTGTGATATTTTTGGTTGGTTGCCTTGTTTAAAACAGGGTCTTGTGCCAGGCCCGGTGGCTCATGCCTGTAATCCTAGCACTTTGGGAGGCTGAGGTGGGCAGATCACCTGAGGTCAGGAGTTCAAGACCAGCCTGACCAATATGGTGAAACCCTGTCTTAAAAAAACAAAACAAAACAAAAAAACAACCAAAAAAACAGGATCTTGCTCTGTGCCCCAGGCTGAAAAGTGCAGCGGCGCAATCCTAGCTCACTGCAGCCACAACCTCTGAGACTCCAACCAAACCTGGCCACGTTAGCATTGGTGACCCGCACGCACATCTCTGGATGGTCCCCAGAAGCCAAGAAGTCTGAAGTAACCACAAGTAACCAGGTGGCCACAGAAAGAAGTAAAACAGCTTGTTCCTGCCTCAACTAATTACTGCAGGCTGCATCCACTGCTCCTGCTCAGCCTTGCAAAAATTTCCCCCCGGGACATTGCGTTTCTCAAGACCCCCAACCCCTGTAACCATGTAATCGACCGCGCCCTCCCCTCTGACGGCAACCGATACCCCCAACCCTATGATCATGCCTGCTTGTAATAAATGACCCCTCCCCTGTGATCATACATGCCGTGACGCCCTTCCCCTCCCGGGGACAGACTGCTACCTTGAGCCAACCATTTGCCCCAGCCTATGTTACCAATCCCCTCCCACCCACTTGGCCTAACTCCTTTCTCAGACTTGGCCTGCTTGCACCCAAGCGCAAGATAAACAGCCTTGTTGCCCACACAAAGCCTGCCTGGTGGTCTCTTTATGTGAGGGACACCCGTGACACAAGCGATCCTTCCACCTCAGCCTCCTGAGCAGCTGGGACCACAATGCCACCACACCCCATTAATTCTTACATTTTTTGTAGAGATGGGGTCTTCCTATGTTGCTGACCCTCCTGCCTCAGCCTCCCACTTCCTCCTGTAGGTCCTGCACCGTGACTGGGGGCAAGGCACCGAGGTGAGAAAGCCAATAAATTCTCGTTTCCTCCAGAAACCCTCCCCAGTTAATCAGGAAAGTGCTGGGATTACAGGCCTGAACCACCATGCCTAGCCTCCTCCATGATTCTAAACAAATTTTACGATTGTTTTTTCTACTTCTGTGAAAAATGTGATTGGAATTTTTCTCTTTAAGCTCTGCTTTCGCAGCATCCCAC
>NW_016109502.1:0-1025 GCF_001604975.1 Cebus imitator | reverse complement strand
AAAAAAAAAAAAAAAAAAAAAAAAAGAAATAAATATTTTTTAAATCCATGTATATTTCTGTTTGCATCTCTAAAAGATAAGGGCTTTAAATATATAACCACAATGCAATTACTAAATTATTACAAATTAACAAGAGGGTTTTGGTTCCAGGTAAGATGGAGGAAGCAAGTTCCACCTGCCTCTGCTGTGGAATGCAGCTTTAAAATCTGGACACAACTCATGGAGTAGACACTTGAGGTTTCTGAGCAGTAAACAGCAGCAGGTGCACTAGGAAAGACCAGTGATAGGGCTCCGCTGTGTCCCCACCCAAATCTCACCTTGATTGTAGCTCCCAAACGCCCACGTGTTATGAGAGGGACCTAGGGGGAGATAATTGAATCACAGGGGCGGCTTCTCCCATACTGTTCTCATGGTAGTGAATACGTATCCAGAGATCTAATGGTTTTATAAGGCTTGGTTCTCATCTTCTCTCTTGCCTGTCACCATGTAAGACGTGCCTTCACCTTCTGCCACGATTGTGAGGCCTCCCTGGCCATGTGGAACTATGAGTTCATTAAGCCTCTTTTTCTTTATAAATTGCCCAGTTTTAGGTATGTCTTTATCAGCAGTGTGAAAATGCACTAATAGAACCGGAATTCAAAATACCACTGAATGGCCATGAGTTACCCATTGTTTGGCCTCAGATGTCTCTTGGTCTGAACAAGCTATAACAAGACATAGACAAGCTGATTCTAAAATGCATATGGGGCAGGGCATGGTGTCTCACGCTTATAATCCCAGCACTTCGGGAGGCCGAGGCGGGTGGATCACCTGAGATCAGGAGTTCGAGACCAGCCTGGCCAACATGGCAAAACCCCATCTCTACTAAAATTACAAAAAATTAGTTGGGCATGGTGGCAGGTGCCTGTAATTCCAGCTACTTGGGAGGCTGAGGTAGGAGAATCGCTTGAACCCAGGAGGCGGAGGTTGCAGTGAGCTGAGATCACACCGTTGCACTCCGGCCTGGGCAAAAAGGGCAAAACTGT
>NW_016109501.1:3163-4775 GCF_001604975.1 Cebus imitator | reverse complement strand
AACGGAGTCTCACTCTTTTGCTTAGGCTGGAGTGCAGTGGTGCAATCTCGGCTCACAGCAGCCTCCACCTTCTGAGTTGAGTTGTTTCTTCTGCCTCAGCCTCCCGCCATAGCTGAGACTGCAGGTGCGCATCACCACGCCCGGCTAATGTTTGTATTTTTAGTAGAGATGGGGTTTCACCATGTTGGCCAGGCTGGTCTTGAACTCCTGATCTCAGGTGATCTACCCACCTCGGCCTCCCAAACTGCTGGGATTATAGGTATGAGCCACCACACTCAGCCAATATATATATTATTTGTTAATGGTAATGTTTATGTCCTGTTTTTTTGTTACTTCTCATTTGGAGATTAATATTTCTGTCACTATAAAACATGTTCGTATAACTTTTTTGCTTTCATTTCTACTTTTTAAAAAGTAATTAGCATTCCTCCTTTCTTTCTGATAATATTTGCCTGCTATATTTTTGTTTATTTTCTTATTGCATCCCCCATTTAAAAATATCTTAGAATCATTTAAAGTGTGTTCTTGTAATATAGCTGAATATTTATATAATTTTAGAGCCTTTATTGATTAAAGCATAGCTGTACATATTTTGGGGTACATATCATATTTTTACACATGTATACAATGTATAATGATTCAATCATGGTAATTGAGAAATCTATCAGCTCAAATATTTTCCTTTTCTCTGTGTTAGGAACATTGCAAATTCTTTGAGCTATTTTGAAATATACATTAATTTTTTTTATTTTTAAAATTTAGCTTTCTTGGCAGGATACAGTGGCTCATGCCTGTAATCCGCCCTGAGGTAGGCAGATCACTTGAGGTCAGGAGTTTGAGATTGGCCTGGCCAACACAGCAAAACCCTGTCTCTACTACTAAAAATACAAAAATTAGCCTGGTGTGGTGGCACATACCTGTAATCCCCACTACTCAGGAGGTTGAGGCAGAAGAATTGATAGAACCTGGGAGGCAGAAATTGCAGTTAGCCAAGATCGTGCCACTGTACTCCAGCCTAGGTGACAAAGTGAGACTCCATCTCAAAAAAAAAAATTTAGTTTTCTCCATTCATTAGTTTCTTCATTGTTTGGAATACAGCAAAGTATTAACTACAATTTCCCTACTGCACTATAAAATACTAGAACTTATTTTTTCTATCTAACTTTATTTTTGTACCCATTAACTAACTTCTGTTCATCCTAGAGTCCTTCTGGGGGTTTTTGTATGTGTGCCAACACATGGGAGCTAGAGCCTTTTTTAAATGGGAGGATTTAAACCATTTATTTTTCTTATAATTTATTTTTCATTTTGTTCCTACCATTTTATTTTATATTTCTATCATTTGCTTTCTAATGACTCCCCCTCATCCCATTTTTACCTTTCTGTATTTTGCCGAAATTATCCAGGTTTCTTTGCTGCTTTTTCCTCTCTGGTAGTGATGAAAATTATACATCGTTTGTGGCTTCCTACATTTTAATATACATATTTAGACTTATACTTCTCTAACAACTGTTTCAATTAAGTACTGTAGCCTTTCAAAATGAAACTATTAGTACAACTTAACTTTCTTTTTTTTTTTTTTTTTTTTTTTTTTTTTTTTTTTTTTTTTTTT
>NW_016109501.1:0-1192 GCF_001604975.1 Cebus imitator | reverse complement strand
AAAAAAAAAAAAATTTGGCAAGGTTGTTCCTTCTGAGGGCTCTGAGAAAGGATTTGTTCATGCTTCTCTTCAAGCTTCTGAGACAGCCAGCAGTCCTTCAGTCTCTGCTTCTGACATCACACAGCATTCTCTCCTGAATCTCTCTGTGTCTCTTTTCCTCTTATAAAGATACTAGTCATACTGGGTTACTCTAGTATAACTTTAACTTCTTAATTACATCTTAATTAATTATATTTTCAACAACTCTGTTTTCAAATAAAATCACATTCAGAGGTACTGGGAGTTATGTCTTCACTGTATCTTTTTGAGAACACAATTCAGCCCATAATTGGTTGTTTCTTTTACTGTTGACTTTTGTGTTTAGGTTATTAGCCCTTTGTCAGGCATAAGGTTTGCAATTTTTTTTTTTTTTTTTTTTTTTTGCCTAGTCTTTAGCTTCTTTCTTCATCCTCTTGACAGGGTCTTTCAAGGCAAAAAAAAATTTTCATTGCAGTGAACTCCAGTGTATCAATTTTTCCTTTTATGCGCCTTGCTTTTGGTGTCAAGTCTTTGCCTAATCCTAGATCCCAAATATCTTTTGTGTTTTTTTGTAACTGTATCATTGTTTTGCATTTAATGTTTAAGTTCATGATCCATTTTGAGTGTTTTTTGTGTGTGAGTATAAGATCAAGATTCAATTTTTTGCCTAGGGTTGTACCATTGTTCTAGCACTAACTGTTGAAAAGGCTATACTCTCTCCACTGAGAAAGGACTGCACATTTCTCAAAAATCAATTGGGTATATTTGTGTAGGTCTGTTTCTGGGTTCTTCATTTTGTTCCATTGACCTGTGTGTCTGTTCTTTTGCCGGAACCAATCAATGTCTTGATTAGGCTATGATGAGTGCTTACATTGAATAGACTGATTGCTCTCCATTTAGTCTTCTTTTTTCAAAATTGTCTTTCTGCCTAAATTTGCTGGAATTTTGATAGGAATTATGTTAAACCTATTTATCAATTTGGAGAGAATATCTTTACTATGTTGAGTTTTCAAATCCATGAACACAGTATGTCTCTGCATTTATTTAGATCTTAACCTGATTCCTTTAATCAGCATTTTGTCATTTTTAGCATACAAGTCCTGTACATGTCTATTGTCTTATTAAATTTAATTCTTTGTATTACTTTTTCTTTTTTTCTTTTCTTTCTTTCTTT
>NW_016109500.1:0-4776 GCF_001604975.1 Cebus imitator | reverse complement strand
TCTGCTCTTCACAGCCAAGTGAGAAAAAAAAAAAAAAAAAAAAAAGGGAGAGAACTGAGCAGTGATCCAGGCGGGAGGCAAGGGTGGCGGGGAGGGCTGAGCAAGGGTGAAGGCAGCTTTCCTAGGTCTGCTTTCCTGCTTCTGAGGTTTGTCTCTTGCTCCTCACACATATAAACTCCACTGAGAAGCATCTCAGTCCCTAGCACACAGAACACATGTAACAAATAATGGTTTGATTCTGAAAAACCTACCAGGTAAGAGTCTACTCATGTCCCAAGAAGATGGACGTCTGCTAGATGAGTGATAATTAAATCTGACTCTGTTTGTTTTATTCATACAATTTCAGCTCCCCCCACACCCCTATCCCTCTGTACCTTATGTCTCCTTATTTGAAGAGGACAGTCTGACTGACGGACCAGGACAGACGCCAGAAGCCCTCCGTCTGCCCCCAGCTCTCCCACTGCCTGACTCTCTGAACTTCCACCTGCCATTTATTTTATCTGTACCTCAATTTCTCCATTCTGAAAATAAGAATAATTCTGCCAAGGGACCCTTGTGAGGATGAATGAGGTCATAAGGCGATGCCTGAGAGCAGTTTGAGTTCCTCTAAGAAATGGCTATAGAAGCGGGGTCCATTTTTCCAACTCTTCTGTCCTCTCCGGCTAAGTAAAAGTGCCAGAGGGAGAAAGTCCCATTGGGGTAGAAAGGAAGACAGGTGGACAAAGACAGCAGCCCTTTCCCCAGCAAAAAATTCCCTTAGATTCTAAGGCATTGGGAAGCCTCTTAGAGAAACCTCCTTTACAATAGAAAGGGGCCAGGGCAGAGAATGTCCCAGGAAATTGTGAGGATTATTTTGCCTCAATTTGGGGACCGGAAATCACCTCGAAGGGACTTAGAAATAAGCCAGAAGCATGTCACCCTTCCCGTGTGCCCAAAGAATTCAGAAGCTGACAAGGCGATCTGGCAAATGTCCTCCACAGTGAAATGAAAAAATTACCCGGAAGCCCAGTCTGCTTTGGGCTGATGGTGCTCTGGGGTAGACACAGTGGAAACATGTTGGATCAATGACTACTGGGCTCCTTTTAATGAAAGAAACACTGACATTCTCCTCTCATCTCCTCCCTCCTGTCTTAAGATTCCTTTAAATGGGAGGTTGTTATTCCTCCTTTCAGGTGTATCTTCAGAGGGTCACTAAGTTTCTGCATTTATCTTTGTACATATTTTATGCCAAAACTTCTGGAAAATGTTAAAACAAAAACAGGCCGGGCATGGTGGCTCAAGCCTGTAACCCCAGCACTTTGGGAGGCCGAGGTGGGCGGATCACGAGGTCAGGAGATCAAGACCATCCTGGTTAACACGGTGAAACCCCGTCTCTACTAAAAACACAAAAAATTATCTGGGTGTGGTGGCATGTGCCTGCAGTCCCAGCTACTCAGGACGCTGAGGCAGGAGAATCGCTTGAACCCTGGAAGTGGAGGTTGCAGTGAGCCGAGATTGTGCCACTGGTCTCCAGCCTGGGTGACAGAGCAAGACTCCGTCTCAATAAACAAACACACCAACCAAAAACAGAACTAAGACGGGATTTTGAGAGGGATACCTTGATGCAGCGTGTTGTTGCTTGTTTTTGTTGTTATTTGCTTTCTAGGACTCAGGACATGCAGATCAGCGCACTGGCAAAAGTCATCATGAAATATCAGCCCATGACGAACTTTCTCAAGCAGCCAAAGTTGTTTGTAAATAAGGAAATGTATTTCTGCATTCACAGGACCGAGGAGGAGGAGATTCGATGAGTTATAGGTGGGCAATTGATCTGGCTCAATTATGCCACTACTTCTGAGTGACCCCATGGGCACTCATTCACACATACACGCATTCATTCATTCATTCTGGAGCATTTGTGGAAGTGGTACATAACACGGTACTCAGTGCTAGAAGGCTCTGGGCTTCCTCCCTTTTCTCTCTTGGAAGGGGAGAGAAGAAGAAGGTGGCCAGGAAGCTGTGGTGAGGCTTGCTGTGGGCTGAGTCACCCGGTTCCCTTTTTCCCTTTTTACTTCGGGCCTGTCGCTCTCTGTCGAAGGGCAGGGGGAGGGGAAGCAAGAAAGAAAACTATCAACGGTTGAAGAAGAGGAGCAACTTTAACTAATATCTGATTATCCTTTTGATGTTCATTCAAGTTACCGAAAAGGCTGAAGCTCTGCCTGCGCCTTGGCAGGAAGCGTGCGGTAAAAGTGAGGTCACGGTGTTTGTTGTGGGTGTCAATGGGCCACGCTGCACGGGGCACTGGAGGCCTGCTGGGAAGGTGAGCTGGGCCTGCTGCCTGCTGCGGGTGGTGGCTGAGCTGCTGCGGTCGTAAAAGGACTCTTTTGCTTTAAAAGCAAATTATCCTATATATTGTAAGCACAATTTTTATGCAAATGGAGACTCTATCTAAATTAAACAGAAAAATATTGGGTCAGAATAAGCCACTGGACATTTCTTTTTAATCTCATATTTGAAAGGACTCATTTTTTAAAATGAGAAAATTGGAAAAAAGAAAACAAAAACAATTCAGAGTCTCATCCCCTACACGCAACTAGTGTCAATATCAATAGACTGGTATTGGGCCGGGCACGGTGGCTCACGCATGTAATCCCAACACTTTGGGAGGCTGAGGTGGGTGGATCACCTGAGGTCAGGAGTTCAAGACCAGCCTGTTCAACATGGTGAAACCTCATCTCTGCTAAATGTAAAAATTAGCCAGGCGTTGTGGTGGGCACCTGTAATCTCAGCTACTTGGGGGGCCAAGGCAGGAGAATTGCTTGAACCCAGGAGGTGGAGGTTGCAGTGAGGTGAGATTGTGCCACTGCACTCCAGCCTGGGCAACAAGAGCGAAACTCTGTCTCAAAATAAATAAAAATAAATAAAAGATAAAAAGTGTCCCCTATTCTCCAAAGACCATTTGGGAACAGAATCAAATTGCACAGCTTTCACCCCTAGCCCACAAACGTAACCCCCTTTGGAGTCCATTGTTGAATGTCATCATCCTCAGAACCTGAGGGGTTCTCTCTGGTTCTCAGTGGGGGAAAGTTCTGGTTTTTCCTGATACAAACAACAGGCGTTAGCAAGCATGTGGGGCACATGACAGCGCCATGGTGCCACCACGAGCAACATATGGATTTTGCTTGTGTAATGTGTGACTATTAGATCACAGCGTTGGTTGCAATAAATTATCACTTTCGGTTCCTGCTAATTGCTAGAATCTTCTGCCATGGGCTGCAGTAATGTGGGCCAAAAAAAAAAAAAAAAAAAAAAAAAAAAACTTTTGGAGCCAGATACAAACATATATCCTGCTGTATGGAGAATGGGGTCTCAGACCTTGAATAAATGCCTAAGGAAACAGCTAGGCATGAAGGCCTGGAAATCAAAGACGTCATTATGCGATTATTGAGAAAAGCAGGCTCTTTGCAAAAGAGAATTCTGACTTCTCTGAGTCCACTGACCCAGAGCAGCCTCCACCCTACATATGTTCCTGTCTATAACGAGTACCTCCAGGGTATGACTGAAGCAAGTAAGGTAACTGGTGTTGAAGTTAAAAAAAAAAAATCCAACCTAACCCTTTAAATGAGGAGATCCTTCTATGCCTTCTGTGCCACAGAAAGTTGCAAAACCCTCAAATGACAGCAGGCCCCGTTTCAGGCTTCTTTCTGGCCCCCTCCCCAATATGCCCACAGATGTCCCCACCCACCCTGATCCTTTCTCCTCCCCAGAGTATAGAGGATCTGGTGAAATCTTGTGGGCATAAACCTCCGCTTCACACTCCTTCTTCTTATTCTGTGAGGGTCAGTTTTTGTCTTAAGATCAAAAATGTGTTAAGCACCTATGAGGTTCCTGGTGATGGGGATGCTGCCATAGACGACACAGGTGAAATACCTGCCCTGCTGGAGCCGGCATGCTAAGAGGCGGGGAGAAGCAAAACGGTAAGTCACTGGAAGGTGTGCTTTGATTGATGGCGATGATGGCATGGACAGAAATCCAGCAGGTGAGGGGGTCAGAGCTGCTGCTGAGGAGGGAGAAAAGGAGAAGGAAGGCTGCTGTTTTAAGGATGGCATCTAGAGAAGGCTTTCCCTGAAGGTAGCAGAGAAAGGACGGGCCAGTCCTGTGGCTGTTAAAGGGTACGTGGAGTGGGATAATCCAAAGAGAAGGGGCGTGGGTCTCATTCCTTTGGACAGAAGGGAGCCTGGCACAGCTGGAACAGAGTGAGCAGGGGGAAGAGCCTGGGCAGGAAGAACAGAGCCCGTGGGGGAGGGGGAGCACGCAGGACCCCGTGGCCAGCTTGAGACTGTGGCTCCCAACACGGGATGCCTTCGCAAAGTTCTAAGCAGGAGAAAGAGGTGATCTAACACATTTCAAAGGAGATTCTGGTTATCTGTGGAGAAAGAACTGAAGGGGCCCCAGGGTGACTGGGTGTCAGGAGGCCCTCAATAAAAAGGACTGTGGCCAGACTTGGTGGCTCGCGCCTGTAACCCCAGCACTTTGAAAGGCCGAGGTGGGCGGATAGCTTGAGGTCAGGAGTTTGAGAATAGCCTAGGCAACATGGTGAAACCAAAATACAGAAAACCAAAACACAGAATAAAAAAAAAAGATTATCTGGGCGTGGCGGTGCTTGCCTGTAGTCCCAGCTACTAGGGAGGCTGAGGTGGGAGAATCACTCAAACCTGGGAGGCAGAGGTTGCAGTGAGCTGAGATCATGCCACTGCACTCTATCCTGAATGATAGAGCAAGACTCTGTCTCAAAAA
>NW_016109499.1:3149-4776 GCF_001604975.1 Cebus imitator | reverse complement strand
CCACCATGCCCAGCTGATTTTTTGTATTTTTAGTAGAGACGGGGTTTCACCATGTTGACCAGGATGGTCTCGATCTGTTGACCTCGTGATCCACCCGCCTCGGCCTCCCAAAGTGCTGGGATTACAGGCTTGAGCCACCGCACCCGGCCCCTATTTTTTATTTTTTGAGACAGGGTCTTGCTCTGTCACCAGGCTGAAGTGCAGTGGCAAAATCACTGCAAACTTGACCTCCTGGGTTCAAGTGATTCTCCCAACTCAGCCCATCCTACCCCCCCCCACCCCACCCAGTAGCTGGGACTACCACGGAGTGCTACCACTTCCAGCTAATTTTTGTATTTTTTTGTAGAGACCGGGTCTCACCGTGTTGCCCAAGCTGGGGTCTTGGACTCCAGGGCTCAAGAGATACTCCCACCTCAGGCTCCCAAAGTGCTGGGATTAGAGGCATGAGCCACCGTGCCTAACCAGAATGTCTTTTTATAAAAACATTTATTAGTAGTTATCATTCCATTTAGGTGAGTACAATTGTTTATACGCTCCTTCTCTGAAACATTTAGTGCAAGTAAAGTAGCTTATCTGACCAGTAAAGGAAATTTAGAAAGCTGAGATTAATTACACTTTGCAAAAATAAAGTCTTGGATAAACTAATATTATATAAACAATACTTTCCACACAGTAATAAAATTAGAAGATGGTAAAAAGCAAAACTATTTTTCTTCCTTTTTTTTTTTCTTTTTTTGAGACAGAGTTGTTTCAATCATGTCGACCAGGCTGGAGTGCAATGGCGTGACCTCAGCTCACTGCAACCTCTGCCTCCCAGGTTCAAGCAATTCTCCTGCCTCAGCCTCTCAAGTATCTGGGACCACAGATGTGCACCACCATGCCCAGCTCTAGGATGAACTAAAGCTATCCAATTAGTCTGTATTAGTCAACTCCAGATGCTATAACAAAATACTGGCCAGGCACAGTGGCTCAAACCTGTAACCTCGGCCAGGCGTGGTGGCTCACGCCTGTAATCCCAGCACTTTGGGAGGCTGACGTGGGTGGATCACAAGGGCAAGAGATCCAGACTATTCATCCTGGCCAACATGGTGAAACCCTGTCTCTACAAAAAATATAAAAATTAGCCAGGCGTGGTGGCACGTGCCTGTGGTCCCAGCTACTCGGGAGGCTGAGGCGGAAGAATCACTTGAACCTAGGAGGCAGAGGTTGCAGTCAGCCGAGACTGTGCCACTGCACTCCAGCCTGGCAACAGAGCAAGACTCCGTCTCAAAAAACAAACAAACAAAAAACCTGTAATCTCAGCACTTCGGGAGGCCAAGGCAGGCTGATGGCCTGAGCTCAGGAATTTGAGACAAGACTGGGCAGCATGGCAAGACCCTGTCCCTACAAAAATTATCTGGGCATGGTAGTGTGCATCTGTAGTTCCAGCTACTCAGGAGGCGGATGCAGGAGGATGGTTTAAGCCTTAGAGGCAGAGGTTGCAGTCACCTAAGTTTGTGCCAGTACACTCCAGCCTGGGCAATAGAGTAAGACTGTCTCAAAATCAAAACAAAACAAACAAAGCAAATATAGTCACATTAGGGGTTATGGCTTCAACATACGAATTGAAGGGGGATATAATTTATTT
>NW_016109499.1:0-1480 GCF_001604975.1 Cebus imitator | reverse complement strand
ATCCCAGCACTTTGGGAGGCCGAGGCGGGTGGCTCATGAGGTCAAGAGATCGAGACCATCCTGGTCAACATGGTGAAACCCCGTCTCTACTAAAAATACAAAAAATTAGCTGGCATGGTGGCGCGTGTCTGTAGTCCCAGCTACTCAGGAGGCTGAGGCAGGAGAATTGCCTGAACCCAGGAGGCAGAGGTTGCGGTGAGCCGAGATCGCGCCATTGCACTCCAGCCTGGGTGACAAGAGCGAAACTCCGTCTCAAAAAAAAAAAGAAAAAGAAGAAAAAGAAAAAGGAAGGAAGGAAGAAAGAAAAGGATTCAAAGAATGGCTACTCCATAAGCAGAGCAGTGGCATGGGCTGCTCAACTGATGAAGTGGTCTGGCTGTGTCCTCACTCAAATGTCATCTTGTAGTTCCCATAATCCCCACTTGTTATGGGAGGGACCTGGTGGGGGGTAATTGAATCATGGGGGCAGTTTCCCCCATTCTATTCTCATGATAGTAAGTTCTCATGAGATCTGATGGTTTTGTAAGGGGCTTCCCCATTCACTCGGCTCTCATTCTTGCCCTGGCTGCCGCCACGTGAAGAAGGACATGTTTGCTTCCCCTTCTGCCATGACTGTAAGTTTCCTGAGGCCTCCCCAGCCATGCTGAACTGTGAGTCAATTAAACCTCTTTCCTTTACAAATTACCCAGTCTTGGGTAGAACTTCATTAGCAGCATGAAAACAGACTACTACAATTGATTATACTTATAGTTACTTCTTGATTATATGCTAAACAGAGGTTGGATTATCCATAAGTTTTCCAGGAAAGGGGTTGGCAATTCCTGGAAATGAGGGGAGTGTTCCTCCCCTTTTTTTTTACCAGATAGGGTAACTTCTGGACGTTGCCATGGCATTTGTAAACTGTCATGGCACAGGTGGGAGTGTCTTTTAGCATGCTAATGCATTACAGTTAGCATATAGTGAGCAGTGAGGACAACCAGAGGTCACTTGTGTCGCCATCTTGGTTTTGGTGGGTTTTGGCTAGCTTCTTTACTGCATCCTATTTTACCAGCAAGGTCTTTGTGACCTGGATCTTGTGCTGACCTTCTATCTCATCCTATAACTAAGAATGCCTGACCTACTGGAAATGCCGCCCAGTATATCTCAGCCTTATTTTATCCAGACCCTATTCAAGATGGAGTTGCTCTGGTTCAAACACCCCTGACAATACCACCCAGACTCAGGCAAGAAAGACTACTGATGCAGGCTGATCTAGAGAGCTCCCCTCACCACCACCACCATGAACCCTCCTCTGGCCATGCCCCTCCCATAAAATTATTCATCAAAGGGGCCAACTGGATTTGCCCAGCTGGAACCCACACTGCCTCCTTCTGGACCAGAGCACTCAAATTGTAGTCCTTGAACTACTGCCATTCAACAGGCGACTTGTTACTGGACCACAATGAGCCAAGTAACGAAATGAAAAGCAAGCATTTAGAAA
>NW_016109498.1:6247-8988 GCF_001604975.1 Cebus imitator | reverse complement strand
CACTTTTAATATGGAGAATTTGTAAATAGGACTGCCATAAGTTATTTTTCATTCATGGAGTATAGAACTTCAGTTTCTCAAAAGATTCTGTGACTCAGAAATGTCAGAAACCCTGGCTTCACAAACACATATGATCTTTCTTTGCTGGAGGAAGAGCTTCTGAAAATGGCATTTAAGATTGATTTACTCAGTAGGACAGAGGGGTTACTTTGTACTTAAAATAAAAAAGAACCTATATATTAAGAAAATACCTATTGATTAACTTCTGTTATCTATTAACCAACCATCAAAAATCCTTAAAAAAACATTAATTTGTAATTTTAATAACTAGCTATGTAGTGTATGGGAGATATAATTTCTAAATTTGAAATTGCAGTGTGTGTTTCATTTTAAAAGGCAGAACTTCTTGTCTTTTTCGATTGCAATTAATCTTGAGGGTGAAGTTTAATAATACTCTGCCATGTAGGAGAATGTGTATGTTTATATATGTGACACCACCAAGGTCTGAGATTTTTTGTACATATGTAAAAAAATTATTATTTGATACATGATTCTTAAAGATTTTTAAAACTGAGCATAGGCTAAGAGGAAATGTAATATATTATAAAGGAAGTTTTAGAATTCTGTATTATGTTAAGAAATCTGCAGATAATGTATTTGTCTGAGGTGTCACTGTTTCATTTTATAAATAATTGAGTTTATAAATAATTTGGTTTATGCTAATTATGTGATTTGAAAAAGCTTTCATAATACCAGAACGATATGAACAGTAATATATCGTTTATCTCCTAACTTCTTTTTCTTTAGTTTGATTATATTTTGATATATAGCCAATAGGCTTCTACTCTCAGTTCATTCTCCACTTCTCCAACATTTCTTTCTCACAGCACTACGCAGTGTTTCTTGAGTGTTTATTTGATAGATGTTTAAATGGATTTTGATATTGAATGGCACTGATTTGATATAGATATTCTACATTCCTTAGCATAGACACGTGGATTTTTAAGAATACAATGTGTAGGAAAGATTTAGATATATCTACCACTTAGCCATTTAAGAAATGGCGATGTTACTTAACAAAAGATTTTGTTTGAAATTCAGATAATCGTGAATACACTCATGATCTCAACATGAGTTCTTACAGAGGACCTTTTCCAGCTAAAAGATGTCCACCTTTGAGAAGTGGAGGTCGTTATCCAAAAAAGTCTGCTCCTTTTACGCTGGCTAGAAGCAATAGTGGGATGGAAGGTCAAGGTAAATGCTATCCAATGGAATTCTGCCATTTCTGTGTGATTAAAAATGAGCCATTTGAACTAAAGTCTTAACTTAAAATTTGAGAAACAAAATAGATGTGACACATACATTGGCATATTTACTGTTTTAAAACTTTTGTAATACTTTCCATCTCGCTAGATAAGTTANTTGATATATAGCCAATAGGCTTCTACTCTCAGTTCATTCTCCACTTCTCCAACATTTCTTTCTCACAGCACTATACAGTGTTTCTTCAGTATTTATTTGATAGATGTTTAAATGGATTTTGATATTTTGAGTGGCACTGATTTGATATAGATATTCTACATTCCTTAGCATAGACAAATGTGAATTTTTAAGAATACGATGTGTGGGAATGATTTAGAAATATCTACCGCTTAGCCATTTAAGAAATGGTGATGTTACTTAACAAAAGATTTTGTTTGAAATGCAGATGATGGTGAATACACTCGTGATCTCAAGATAAGTTCTTACAGGGGAACTTTTCCAGTTAAAAGATGTCCACCTTTGAGAAGTGGAGGTCCTTATACAAAAAAGTCTGCTCCTTTTACTCTGGCTAGAAGCAATAGTGGGATGGGAGGTCAAGGTAAATGCTACCCGATGGAATTCTGCCATTTCTGTATGACTAAAAATGAGCCATTTGAATTAAAGGCTTAACTTAAAGTTTGAGAAACAAAATAGATGTGACACATACATTGGCATATTTACTGTTTTAAAACTTTTATAATACTTTCCATCTCACTAGATAAGCTCCAGATTTATGGTGAAGAAACACTTGAGCTTCAAATTTCAAATAAAAGAAGGGATTACAGTGAGGGAAACATTCCTTTTAATGCTGTGTTTGCTAGAAAATATCTTTTAAATTTTCTTGAAGTTCCTGGTAGAATTTTTTGATGGTCAGCTTCTTAATCAAATCAATTCTTCCATTTTGTAGGTCCCTTTGTATTGGACCCCTGGTGTTCCCATGTAAAAATTGTATGTTCAGTTTCATTGTTGGGTTGAAGTACTGCATTCACCAGGCCAGAGTGCACTGGTGAGATGATGGCTCATGACTGCCTCAAATTCTGGGGCTGAAGCAGCAGTTACTCTCTTAAAGCTGCCTGTTGTTGTTGCAACTAGTGGCTTGCACCACCACACCTAATTTTTAAAAAATATTTTGGTAGAGACAGGATCTCACTACATTGTCATAGTTGACATTAAATCCCTGAGCTCAAGCAGTCGGCTTGCCTCAGTCTTCTAAGCTGTCTCATGGTGTGAGCCATTGTGCCTGGCCATCCAGATCCTGAGACCCTGGCAATGCTTATGTGAGAGGCATTCTGACCAGTTTTTAGGATAGTAAGAGCATCCTCAAAGATGGATGTTGGACAAGAGCATGGCCAACATTTTCAGTTATGTGGCTATCAGAGAAGTGCAGAGTTGTGAAACATAGGAAGGGCTGAAAATTAATCGTTAAGATGCTACAGGGA
>NW_016109498.1:2789-4357 GCF_001604975.1 Cebus imitator | reverse complement strand
AGACACTATGCATACCGTGATCATGCTCGTTCTAGAGAGGATAAACATTCCACTAGAGGATATAGGTATGATAACATTTTTCAGTTTTGTCCAATAGATTTCTTAAATCGTTCATTCTGACACTGTCAAACCTTTTTTTTTTTTGTTTGTTTGTTTGTTTGAATTTAGTGATCATGATGGCTACAGAAGGCATGGTGGTAGAGATCATTCTGAACATCATAGTAGAAGGTCTAACAGAGCTTCATATCGGACTTATAGTAAGACTCCAAGTTTGGTTTTTAAACTACAGAATTATATTGAATAGACCAGATTTTTTAAAAGGGAAAGTATAAAGGAAAAATGTAACATTTTTAAAACTGAGAGTTTTGAACAGTAGAAAGCTTAGGGAATTGTACGAAGCTTAAAACCTCCGTTAATTAACAGAAAATGTGATTGGCGTTTAATTCAGAATAAAATTCCTTAAGCTTGAAAATACTATTCTTATGCCTCTTTTAAATAAAGCCTTTTGATCAATGCAGAAATAAATACTGTACTGTCAATGAAGACAGATGAATGCAAATATTTCCTAATAGTACATACCTCATGCATGCTTCAGTGATGCCAGTAAAAATGTTTAAATGTATTTCACCATAAGTTCTATGATTTTATTAACCCTGCAGGTACCTCTCATGGTTCAGCACCTGCACAAAGGCCTTGGAAGACTTATGGTGGAAGCAGTTGCCCTGATCATAACAATACGCGAGATAGATATTGCAGAAGTCGGGAGAGATACTCAAGGAGCCATGGTGATTTCTGTTCCAGTGATGGTCAGCATTGTGGCAGAAAAGAACCAATGTGTCCACCCTCTGTGGATAGAGTGAACCGTACTTCTCGTGAAGCACATGGTAGTTCAAGATACCGGACATTTACAGGAGATGATGGGGGAAGGCGATGTGAAAAAGGAGACTGAAGGTGATACTAAAAATCATCATTATTGCATACCAGACCTTGCTGTTGAATGGAAAATCAGTATGTGGTTTCTGCATTATGACCTGAGTACCACTATAAGAAATAGGTTGTTTTTGGTAGGATAGGGAGATACTCACTTCCTCCCTGAATATTTTTGAGGTATTAAGATAAAAAATTATTTTTTGAAAGTAATTTTACAACTGTTAGTGCTAATTGAATTGAAAACTATTCTGTTTTGATGTAATGTCTCTTTAAAAATTTTCAGAATAAAATTTTACATGTAACATGAAATGCCTTATTTCATTGCTACACATGATTAAAAGGAAATCTTGTAGGAGAGTAAACTGTGGTGTTGACAATCTTCTTCATTTGTTTGCACCTAAGTTGATACAAAAATAGGCATCTCTTACATCTCCATTGGAATCTGTACACGTTTCCTACCCGGGCTGTGTTTCTTTAGTTTATGCCTGTATTCCCTCCACTTTGGGAGGCCTATGCAGGTGGACCTAAGCAAGTCAGGAGATTGAAACCATCCTCACTTACAGAGTGAAAGCCAGTCTCTAATAAAAATACAGCAAATTAGCCAAGTGTGGTGGCACATGGCTGTAGTCGCAGCTACT
>NW_016109498.1:0-1082 GCF_001604975.1 Cebus imitator | reverse complement strand
AAAAAAAAAAAAAAAAAGTGCCGATGATATTCTGACCCTGGGATTATTTTTCCTAAATGATCTCCATGTGGAATTTGATTATAAGAATTTAATAGAATGGGAAACTGAAAATAAGCTGTGAGATACGATCTCAGCTCACTGCAACCTCTGCCTCCCGGGTTCAAGGGATTCTGATGCCTCAGCCTGTAAAGTAGCTTGAATTACAAGGACCCACCACTATAGCCAGCTAATTTTTGTATTTTTAGTAGAGACATGTTTTCACCATGTTGGTCAGCCTGCTCTCAAACTCCTGACTTCAGGTGATCCACCCACCTCAGCCTCCCCAAGGTCTCGGATTACAGGAGTGAGCCAACACACCTGTCCTCTAATGTTTGTATTTTTAGTAGAGTCAGGGTTTCCCCATGGGGGCCAGGCTGGCCTTGAACTCCTGATCTCAAGTAATCCACCTGCCTCGGCCTCCCAACCTGCTGGGACTACAGGCGTCAATCACCTCGCACGGCCACATTTCCGAGTTTTCTTTCAGATGCACCACGTAAAGAAGTCATCATGTGGTCTGATACCTTCGCGTGGAAGGCAGCAGTAAGTGTAAATTAAACGGACAGAATTTTCTGCACTTCAACATATCTGGAAGTTGAAGGGAAGAGATAAATGGACCTTTCAAAGCTGACTATCCAAGAATGTGTAACACCTCTCCAAGAATGTGTAACACCTCTCCAGTGGGGTTTGCTTCTCAAAGTGGGGTTTGCTCTGAGAAGCAGAGCCTGCTGATATTACAAAATAATATGAAGTTCTAGCCAGATGCAGTGGCTGGTGCCTGAAATTCCAGCACTTTTGGGGGCCAAGACAGAAAGATCTCCTGAAGGCAGGAGTTCAAGACAAGCCTAAGCAATACAGCAAGACCCACTATTCTTAAAAAAAAAAAAGAAAAAGAAAAAAAATTAGACCTAGTCTCTAATCCTAGTACCTATGGAACTACACACCTGTAGTCCCAGCTACTCAGGAGGCTGTGGCAAGAAAATTGCTTCAGCCCAGGAGTCTGAGGCTGCAATGAAGCTTCAGATCACACCAATGCACTTCCACCT
>NW_016109497.1:8186-9381 GCF_001604975.1 Cebus imitator | reverse complement strand
GTGTCCTTTGTAGGGACATGGATGAACCTGGAAACCATCATTCTCAGCAAACTGACACAAGAACAGAAAATCAAACACCACATGTTCTCACTCATAGGTGGGTGTTGAACACTGAGAACACATGGACACAGGGAGGGGAGCATAACACATTGGGGTCGGTCGGGGAAAAACAGAGGAGGGACAGCGGGGGTTGGGGGGTTTTGGAGAGATAGAATGGGGAGAAATGCCAGATATAGGTGATGGGGAGGAAGGCAGCACATCACACTGCCATGCGTGTACCTATGCAACAATCTTGCATGTTCTTCACATGTAGCCCAAAATACTAAATGCAATTAAAAAATCTAAAAAAAAAAATGACTGAACTAATTTATTAGTTCTTTTAGCTTTTTAAAATGAGCTATAGAGTTTTTTAAGTATATAATATATTATGTGCATACAGGAACAATTTTTCTGCTTTCTTTCTGATTGGATGCAATGCTTTTTATTACTATTTTATTGGTTATTTTGTTTTGTTTCATTTTGTTTTGTTTTGTTTGTTGTTTTGTTTTGAGATGCAATTTCATTCTTATTGCCCAGGTTGGAGTACAGAGGTGAGGTCTCCGGTCATTGCAACCTCCCCCTCCTGGGTGCAAGCGATTCTCTTGCCTCAGCCTCCGGATTAGCTGGGATTACAGGTGCCTGCCTCCGTGCCCGGCTAATTTTTATATATTTTTTAGTACAGATGAGCTTTTGACATGTTGGCCAGGCTGGTCTCCAGCTCCTCGCCTCAAGTGATCCACCAGCCTCAGACAAGCAAAGTGCTGGGATTACAGGTGTGAGCCACCGCGCCTGGCCACTTTTTGATTGTTTAATTACACTGACTAGACTTTCCTGTACTATATGAACAAAAGTGATATGGGCACCCTTGTCTTCTTCCTGTTCTTAGAGGAAAGTTTTCAATTTCCTCTCACTGAATATAATGTTAGCTGTGGAATTTCAATAAATGACATTTATTATATTGTGGCATATTCTTGTTATGCCTAAGTTTTTAAGAGTTTTTATTAATAAAATGTGCTGGATTGTGTCAGATGCTTTTTCTACATCAATTGAGATAATCATGTTCTTTATGCTATAGTATGTCAAAGAAGTGAATCATATTAATTAATTTTCATATGTTGAATTACCTCAGGGATAAATCCTACTCAATGTGGCAAGT
>NW_016109497.1:3430-5969 GCF_001604975.1 Cebus imitator | reverse complement strand
GAAATGACATGCTTAGAAATCTTTACATTGAACGGGGAGCAGAGGCGCATGCCTGTATTCCCAGCACTTTGGGAGGACGAGGCGGGCGGATCACGAGGTCAGGAGTTCAAGTCCATCCTGACCAACATGGTGAAATCCGTCTCTAGTATAAAAATAAAATAAAATAAAATAGCCGGGCGTGGTGGCAGATGCCTGTAGTCCCAGCTACTCAGGAGGCTGAGGCATGGGAGGCGGAGGCTGCAGTGAGCCCATCACGCCATTGCACTCGACCCTGGCCAACAGAGCAAGACTGCATCAAAAAAAAGAAAAAAGAAAAAGGAAAGAAATTCTTATGTTGATCAAAAATAAAATAGTGACATCCAGTGTGGCCACTTCTAGTTCCCTCTTGTGAAGATCACAGAGCTATGGTGTTCCCAGCTGTTGGTATGATCTGGAAGTGTTCTGTGCACATACAGGCATATGTGTATGTCCAGTCCACCTTTTAAACGGCAAATTAGAACACAACCGTAGTTCTAGTAACTCACATTCTCCCTCCTCCTTATGTTCATTTAAAAGGTGGTTTTAGAAATCTTCCTTTGTCAGTAGAAATATTTCACTTTTTGTGGTCAGTTTTGAGACTAAATAGAAAATACCATAAGGGGCCAGGCACGATGGCTCACACCTGTAATTCTAACACTTTGAAAGGCCAAGGCAGATGGTTCACTTGAGGTCAGGAGTTTGAGACCAGCATCTCCAACACAGTGAAACTCTGTCTCTACTAAAAATACAAAAATTAGCTGGTGTGGTGGTGAGCATCTGATATCCCAGCTACTCCGGAGGCTGAGGCATGAGAATTACTTGAACTCAGGAGGCGGAGATTGCAGTGAGTCGAGATCATGCCACTGCACTCAGCCTGGGCGATAGAGCAAAAGTGTCTCAAAAAGAAAAGAAAGAAAGAGAAAAGAAAAGAAGCACCTCATAAAAAGGAAGGCTTAGAGTGACAAGTGACAGCTCACCCAGGCCCACAGGGTTGCAACGTCACATCTCTGTGATGCCACAACAGCCTATCTCTTTCAAATACTTCAAAAATCCTCATGGAAGAGAAAATTATGATTTATACTATTTCCATGCTAGCTGTATTTGTCAAATTGAAAAATTAGAAACAATCCATCTACAAGGAAAACAGACTGAGCTTGAGCTGAGCTGTGTGANAGAAATAAAGCAATGCAGCCTGCGCCCTGCTTCAGTGTGGAAGGGGTCCATGTGGAAGCGCTCCATTCAGGTAAGAGGATTAGGCTTTCGCGGTTTTGTTTTTGTTTTTGTTTTGGGAGACGGATTTTCACTTTGTCGCTTAGGCTGTAGCTCGTTGGCCAGATCTCGGCTCACCGCAACCTCTGCCTCCTGGGTTTAAGTGATTCTCCTGCCTCCGCCTCCCGTGTAGCTGAGATTACAGGCTCACACCACCACGCCCAGCTATTTTTTGTATATTTAGTGCAAATGGGGTTTCACCATGTTGCCCAGGCTGGTCTTAAACTCCTGACCTCAGGTGTTCCACCGGCTTTGGCTTCCGAAAGTGCTGGGATTTCAGGCGTGAGACACAGAGCCTGGCCCTAGGCTTTTCTTTTATTCAGGAATGCAAATACCTCCGTCCAGAGCTGAGCCACTGAGTAGTGTCTAGCACCATCTGCTGGAAAGCTTCCGAAAAACCGAAATGACATGCTTAGAAATCTTTACATTGAACGGGGAGCAGAGGCGCATGCCTGTATTCCCAGCACTTTGGGAGGACGAGGCGGGCGGATCACGAGGTCAGGAGTTCAAGTCCATCCTGACCAACATGGTGAAATCCCGTCTCTAGTATAAAAATAAAATAAAATAAAATAGCCGGGCGTGGTGGCAGATGCCTGTAGTCCCAGCTACTCAGGAGGCTGAGGCATGGGAGGCGGAGGTTGCAGTGAGCCCATCACGCCATTGCACTCGACCCTGGCCAACAGAGCAAGATTGCGTCAAAAAAAAGAAAAAAGAAAGAAATTCTTACGTTGATCAAAAATAAAACAGTGACATCCAGTGTAGCCACTTCTAGTTCCCTCGTGTGAAGATCACAGAGCTGTGGTGTTCCCAGCTGTTGGTATGACCTGGAAGTGTTCTGTGCACATACAGGCATATGTATGTCCAGTCCACCTTTTAAACGGCAAATTAGAACACAACCGTAGTTCTAGTAACTCACATTCTCCCTCCTCCTTATGTTCATTTAAAAGGTGGTTTTAGAAATCTTCCTTTGTCAGTAGAAATATTTCACTTTTTGTGGTCAGTTTTGAGACTAAATAGAAAATACCATAAGGGGCTAGGGACGATGGCTCACACCTGTAATTCTAACACTTTGAAAGGCCAAGGCAGATGGATCACTCGAGGTCAGGAGTTTGAGACCAGCATCTCCAACACAGTGAAACTCTGTCTCTACTAAAAATACAAAAATTAGCTGGTGTGGTGGTGAGCGTCTGTTATCCCAGCTACTCTGGAGGCTGAGGCATGAGAATTACTTGAACTCAGGAGGCGGAGATTG
>NW_016109497.1:0-914 GCF_001604975.1 Cebus imitator | reverse complement strand
GAGTTCCACCTGTGACCCCACAGTGCTCTCTAGTGACCAGCCCATGTTCTCTTCATCTCTTCAGAGACACACTTTTTGAAAAGGCAGAATTTTATTTTTCCTCCCAACTGTTTTCAACACATGGCTCCCCTTTTCATTCTGGGGAAGTTTCATTATGACTTCCTTCTTCTGAATCCAGTGAATGTATTTTAGTCCTGATCTCAGTTCATTTGCTGTAGATCAAAGGGAACACAAAATAATAATAATTTGACAAACAACACCTTACACCATGTACCTTTCCAGTCTCATCTGTAACCTTGTTCTTTCCCCCTTGCCTGTCCCAGAGGGGATAAAAGTGAAGTCTGTGTTTGGACCAACTGGATTCAAGCTCTGGCCACACAGCTCATTCTCTGGCGATCATTGGTGAGTCATTTATTCTCTATAAGCTTCCCTCCACTGCCAGATCTGTAAGATGAAACTTGTTACGGCATTTACCATATCATAACAATACTTTGCACATAGTAAGTGCTAAATAAATAGTAGTTAGCTTCACTATTACTTTAAAATCAGTCCATTCTTTGCCTCTTAACTGTTCTTCAAGATACTCTTTTACCTCAAATGTATATTTTTTCACTTTTTTGCTCAGTATCATTCATCCTTTAGGAAACCTTCCCTGATTTTAAAACCCCTATCAATTACAGTAGATAGATATGCCCACTTTTGCTGTCAGATCACTTTTTACATACATCTGTTGAAGTCCTTAACCCCAGGTATTAGAATGTGTTAACTGACTGCAGTTCTCCTCTCTTCCCTCTGCATGCTATAAATTCCCTGAAGCCTGAGAGTGGGTCTTATTCATTTTTGTATCTTCCATCAAAAAAGTGTCTGCAGTATAGCAGGTACTTAGGCTTTGTTTTTTTTGTTTTTTGTTTTTT
>NW_016109496.1:3432-4778 GCF_001604975.1 Cebus imitator | reverse complement strand
AAAAAAAAAAAAAAAAAAGTTGTATTTAAACAGCAGAGATCTACAAAAAAGAAAACAAAAACAAACGAACAAACAAACAGGGGCTAGGCACAGTGGCTCATGCACCTGAAATCCCAGCACTTTGCGAGGCTGAGGTGGGTAGATCATCTGAGGTTAGGGAATTTAAGACCAGCCTGGCCAACAAGGTGAAACCTTGTCTCTACTAAAAATACAAAAATTAGCTGGATATGGTAGCAGGCACCTGTAGTCCCGGCTACTTGGGAGGCTGAGGCAGGAGAATCACTTGAACCTAGGAGGCAGAGGTTGCAGTGAGCCAAGATGGTGCCATTGCACTCCAGGCTGGGCAATAGCGTGAGACTTTGTGTCAACACACACACACACACACACAGAAAGATGGGTCAACATAGCTGCTGGGGTGAAGATTGGGAGAGATGGGAAGCCTGCCAAGAGATAGTAAGAATTCTGTCCTGAGTGGATCCTGTCAGATCCACTAACAGGAGGGGGAAAAGTTGAGGGCCTGACATTTTTGCCACCATCTTGGCCTGGACAGTTGGTTCCCCAAAACATACCATGGTAACCCAGATGTGTAACTTGCTCCTTTTTTTCTGAATTCCACTTAAAAAAGAAGAGGAGTAATCTCTGGCTGGGTGTGATGGCTTACACCTGCAATCCCAACACTTTAGGAGGCCAAGGGTGAGTCAATCACTTGAGCCCAGGAGTTTGAGACCAGCTTGGGCAACATGGTGAAATCTCATCTCTACGAGAAAAAAGAAAAAAAAGAAAAAAGAAAATTGTATGGACATGGTGGTGCATGCCCAGCTACTCAGGAGGCTGGAGTGGAAAGATTGCTTGATCCCAGTAGGTCAAGACTGCAGTGAATTGTGATTGTGTGACTACACTCCAGCCTGGGCAACAGAGTGACACTCTGTCTCAGAAAAAAAACAACAAAAAAAAGAAATTCCTTATATGCGCTACAACATGGATGAACCTTGGAAACAGTATACTAAGTGAAAGAAGCCAGTCACAAAGTCTACCGTGACAGAAAGTAGGTTAGTGGTTGCCAGGGGCTGGGGACTGGGCAGATGGAGAGTGACTCCTAATGGGGATGAGGTGTTTTTTTAGAGTGATGAGATGTTCTGAAATTAGACAGTGGTAAAGATTATATAACTTTGTGAATACACTAAAAATCAATACATTGTAAAATTTAGAACAGTAAATATTATGGTATGTGAAGTATATCTCAGTAAGAAGGAAGTAACAAACTTCTTTGTTAATAACAAAGTGTGTGGAAAGTTTGGGGTGATGGAGGAAATTTTTTTTTTTTTTTTTTTGAGATAGAGTCTTGC
>NW_016109496.1:0-1602 GCF_001604975.1 Cebus imitator | reverse complement strand
TTTTGAGGAGTCTCATTCTGTCCTCCAGGCTGGAGTGCAATGGTGCGATCTCAGCTCACTGCAACCTCCACCTCTTGGGTTCAAGTGTTCTTCTGCCTCAGCCTCCAGAATAACTGGATTACAGACATGTGCTACCATGTCCTATTATTTTTGTATTTTTAGTAGAGACGGGCTTTTACCACATTGGCCAGGCTGGTATTGAACACCTGGTCTCAGGTGATCTGCCCACCTTGGCCTCCCAAAGTTTTGAGATTACAGGCGTGAGCCACCATGCCTGACCCCAATGTATCCCTATAATTCATCAATGTCCCCTTATCCTGCTGTGATGGCCCCCCAGTACCTTGACGCTTAGCACTTACAACTAACCACCATTCATGTAACCACGTGTTTAAGGCTGTCTTGCCCACCAGGCAGGACTCTGTGGGAGGGCAGTAACTGTCTTGGTCACTGCCAGGTCCCCACAGTGCTGGCTTCCGGCAGAAAATCCATAAATGTGTGTTGAGTGAATAAATACCTTTTACTAAGTCCTTAACGTGTGCTGGGCACTATGCTAAGCACTTTATTAACTTGTTTGTTTCCCGTTTTATTTTTGATGACCCTTTCTATTTTATGTACTTTTGAGCATTTCAAGGCTTTTTGGCATGGACACTTCTGACAAAATTCAGAGAAGTGCATTTCCAGTTACTCATCAGAAAGTGAGGCCACCTAGAGAGAGGCAGTTACTCATGGAACAAGGAAAACACTTTCTTGTAATTAGAGCAAAGGGAATCTGCGCATGTTATATCACCTATTTCATCTTTCTGTTCTCTAAGGGAGTTTCAACAAACTGAGGGCTAAGATGATGGGACTCAGGGTGCCTGAAGAAGACCCCTTCTTCTCACCTCTAGAAAGCAAAAACTAGATCCTCACCTCATACCATAAAATTGATGGTTTCAAGAGGCAAATACAGGCAGGTGCAGTGGCTCACACCTGTAATCCCAGAACTTTAGGAGGCCGAGGTAGGTGGATCACTTGAGGTCAGGAATTTGAGATCAGCCTGGCCAACATGATGAAACCCTGTCTGTACAAAAAATTTGAAAATTAGCCTGGGGTGGTGGCAGGCGCCTGTAATCCCAGGTACTCAGGAGGCTGAGACATGAGAATTGCTTGAACCAGGGAGGCAGAAGTTGCAGTGAGCTAAGATTGAGTCACTGCACTCCAGCCTGGGTGACAAAGACTCTGCCTCAAAAAAAAAAAAAAAAAAGAAATATATAAAGAATTAAAATAAACATGGATATTTCTCATATTCCTTGCCCCAGCTATTTCATTTCTGAGGCTGATCTTTGGGAAAGTAATTGCAGAGATAGACAAAGCCTTTGCCCAAAGATCATTCCAATGTCATATATATGAATGAAAAAATGAAACAAAGTTTAAAAGTTGGAAACAAAGTAAATACTCAGTGACAGAAGATAGTGAAGTATAGTTTGTCTCCTAGTTATTAATAGTTCTGAGCCGGGCGCGGTGGCTCAAGCCTGTAATCCCAGCACTTTGGGAGGCCGAGGCGGGTGGATCACGAGGTCAAGAGATCGAGACCATCCTGGTCAACATGGTGAAACCCCGTCT
>NW_016109495.1:3485-4778 GCF_001604975.1 Cebus imitator | reverse complement strand
GTCTCCCCTGTCACCCAGGCTCTAGTGCAGTGATTGATCTCTGCTAACTCCAAGCTCTGCCTCCTGGATTCAAGTGACTCTCCTGCCTCAGCCTCCCGAGTAGCTGGGATTACAGGTGCACACCACCACGCCCGACTGATTTTTCTGTTTTTAGTGGAGACAGTGTTTCACCATGTTGGCCGGGCTGGTCTCTAACTCTTGATCTCAGGTGATCCACCCACCTCAGCCACCCAAAGTGCTGGGATTACAGGCATGAGCCACTGAGCCTGGCTGGCCTTCTTTTTTTTCTCTTGAGACAGAGTCTTGCCCTGTTGCCCAGGGTCTCGCCCTGTTGAAATGGTGGGATCACAGCTCACTGCAGCCTCAACCTCCTGGACTCAGGCAATCCTCCCATCTCAGCCTCCTGAGTAGCTGGGACCACAGGCATGCACCCCCATGCCTGGTTAATTTTTAATTTTTTTGTAGAGGTGAGATCCCATTATGTTGCTGGGCTGGTCCCACTATGTTGCCTGGACTGGCCAAAGTGGTGAAACCCTGTCTCTACCAAAAATACAAAAATTAGCCAGATGTGGCGCGCACATGTAATCCTAGCTACTTGGGAGGCTAAGGCAGGAAAATTGCTTGAACCCAGGAGGCGTAGGTTGCTGTGAGCCAACATTGCACCACTGCACTCCAGACTGGGCGTCAGAGTGAGACTCCATCTCAAAAAAAGAAAAAGAACATAATAGATTTAGGGTTTGGCACTATCCGCAGTTCCAGGTATCCACTGGGGGTCTTGGAAGAGTCTGCCGAAGATAAGGGGGAGACTCCTGACCCATCATTTCTCTCATCCCTCCCACTTGATCAGTCTGCATTCCTATATGCCTGGGCCATTTCATGCATGTCTGGCTTCTTTTACCGTATTGCCTGTGATTCTGCCTCATGCAGGCAGGTCTTTCTCACTTGAGAGCAGGAGTTAGATTCTGTTCACCTTTGTTTCCCCTCCATTCCCTGCCAGCAGTATACATTTTTTTTTTTTTTGAGACAGAGTCTTGCTCTGTAACCCAGACTAGAGTGCAGTGACGCAATCACGGCTCACTGCGACCTCCGCCTCCTTGGTTGAAGGGATTCTCCTGCCTCAGCCTCCTGAGTAGCTGGAATCACAGGCATGCGCCACCATGCCAATCTAATTTTTTTTTTGTACTTTGAGATGGAGTCTCACTCTGTCACCTAGGCTGGAGTGCAGTGGCACGATCTTGGCTCACTGCCACCTCTGCCTCCTGGATTCAAGAGATTCTCCTGCCTCAGTCTCCC
>NW_016109495.1:0-1170 GCF_001604975.1 Cebus imitator | reverse complement strand
CTTTGGGAGGATGAGGCAGGCAGTTCACTTAAGCCGAGGAGTTCAAGACCAGCCTGGGCAACATGGCAAAACCCCCTGTCTACAAAACATATAAAAATTAGCTGAACTTGATGGTGCATGTCTGGAATTCCAGCTACTCAGGAGGCTGAGGTGGGAGGATCACCCCAGGGAGGCAGACGTTGCAGTAAGCTGTGATTGCACCACTGCATTCCAGCCTGGGTGACAGAGTGAGACCCTGGCTCAAAAGCTGATAATAATTATTATGAAACACTTGTTTTTAAATGATTGCTGGTAGCATAGTTGATGCCAACTGATAGTATCTTTTTTTTTTAATTCCACCTGATATCATCCTGCCTATTATTTTATTCTTTGGCTTTTTAAATTTTTTAATTTGTATTTTTGTTAGTGTTATTTTTATTTTCTTTTTGTGTTAAAAAGCAGTGTTTTGACATCACAGCTGCTAGGGATTACTGTGGTATAATATTCTGGGGCGATGGAGCTGTTTTATACCTTGATTTTAACGGTAGCTATATGACTTTATATATGTCAAAATTCATAGGGGCTGAGGGCGTGGCTCAATCCTGTAGTCCCAACACTTTGGGAGGCCGAGGTGGCAGATCATCTGAGGTCAGGAGTTCGAGACCAGCCTCGGCAACATGATGAAGCCTCCTATTAAAAAAAAAAATGCAAAAAATGATCCAGGCATGGTGGCACACATCTCTGGTCCCAGCTACTCAGGAGGCTGAGGCAGGAGGATTGCTTGAGCCCAGGATGGAGAGGGTGCACTAATCTGAGGATGCAGTGCTGCACTCCAGCCTGGGAGACAGAGGCCCTGTCTTAAAGAAAAAAAAATCATAGAACTCTACACTGAAAAGGGTGAACTTTGTTATATAAAAATTATGCTTGAGCCGGGCGTGGTGACTCACGCCTGTAATCCCAGCGCTTTGGGAGGCCGAGGCGGGCGGATCATGAGGTCAAGAGATGGAGACCATCCTGGCCAACATGGTGAAACCCCATCTCTACTAAAAATACAAATATTAGCTGGGTGTGGTGCGTGCACCTGTAGTCCCAGCTACTCAGGAGGCTGAGGCAGGAGAATTGCTTGAACCCAGGAGGTGGAGGTTGCAGTGAGCCGAGATAGCACCACTGCACTCCAGCCTGGTGCCTGGC
>NW_016109494.1:3474-4784 GCF_001604975.1 Cebus imitator | reverse complement strand
AAATAGAGCTCTTTTTTCCAAATTTTTGAACCCTGTCATTCTTCAACTGTATTTGAAAAAAAAAAAATTCCCTGCTTCAATTGTGAAGAAACAACATATGAGGCCATCTTAGATCACCTGTACTTGACTTTTCTTGAAGTTCATATTTTTACTGAGCATAGTGCATTAGTCCATTCTTGCATTGCTGTGAAGGACTACCTGAGACTGAGTAATTTATAAAGAAAAGATGTTTAATTGGCTTATGATTCCATAGGCTATACAGTAAGCATGGCTGGGGAGGTCTCAGGAAACTTACAATCATGGAGGAAAGCTAAGAGAAAGGAGGTATGTCTTACATGGCTTGAGGAGGAAGAGAGTGAAGGAAGAGGTTCCACACAGTTTTAAACAACCAGATCTTGTGAGAACTCATTCAGTATCATGAGAACAGCAAGGGAGAAATCTGCCCCCATGATCCAATCACCTCCCCCCAGACCCCTCCTCCAATATCCAAATCATTTCACAGACTGAGTTAGAATCACAAATAACAGTTTAATAAATTTAGAGAAAAACACGTTTTTTTAAAAAAGCCTCCTCTGAGTTGCTAGATCACATCATACACAGGCAAGGTGAAATAAAACAACTATAGTAAATCAACAGTTCATTAATATAGTCCTTAAGGATCAGACACTTTGAAGTATTTGTTCTAACATATGATCTTTTTTTTATCAACAGCAATAGTAGTTTTAATTAATATTATTTCCAGAAACTTATAAATTAAGTAGTTTTCTCAAGAGTATACAGTTAAAAAAATAATCTTTGTGCTCTTTTTTCACTAGTCATACAACAAATCATCAACATTCCAGACTCCTATCTTCTACAAGCCTCTTCCCTCTGCTGCTTTTACTCTTCCTTATCCTCTTCAAGACCCTTTGTTCTCATCTTCACTGACTTTTCTTCCCTTTTAGAATAGGCGTAGTTGAGGATTTGTTTTCCTTTTCAGAATATTCTTTGTTACCCATTGACAGAAATTCAAAATCACAAAGCACTAAAGGATCAGTGATATGATAGCTGCTATTAAGATGCCCTTAAAATGGGAGATATGCATGAAGGAGATTTTTAAGATGTTAGACTGGTGCTTTTCGATCATCAATGAACATACAAATCTCCTGGAGATTTTGTTAAAATGCAGAGTACAATAGCAAAGACCTGGAACCAACCCATGCCCATCGACGATAGACTGGATAGGGAAAATGTGGCACATATACACCATGGAATATTATGCAGCCATCAAAAACGATGAGTTTGGGTCCTTTGTAGGGACATGGATGAAC
>NW_016109494.1:0-1204 GCF_001604975.1 Cebus imitator | reverse complement strand
GCAATCTCGGCTCACCGCAACCTCCGCCTCCTGGGTTCAGGCAATTCTCCTGCCTCAGCCTCCTGAGTAGCTGGGATTACAGGCATGCGCCACCATGCCCAGCTAATTTTTTGTATAACGGCAAAAAAGATGAAATCTCTGACCCCCAAAAACCTCCATTCTAGTGTAAGCACAACTAAGCAATAGGGATTTCTATTTGATCAGTGGTTCTCAAAGTGGGTCCACAAACCCTTAGGGGAAAACCATTTCAGAGGCACCATGAGGGCAAAATACTTTTCATAATTACACTGAGATGTTATCTGCTTTTTTTCCACTATGTTGACATTTGCATAGATGGTTTAGAAGCCATGGTGTGTAAAACTGCTGGTGCTTTAGCACTAATATCTGTAACACCGAATTTTTCTGTACCTCTGATGATTTTATTCTTACTGACACACACTTGTAGGAGAAAGGAGAAGGAAAGAGAGAGAGAGAATTTCTCTTAACAATGCCCTTGATATCTATGTAATAAACTTGTATATCCTGCACATGTACTCCAGAACTTAAAAGAAAATAAAATTTTTAAATATTTAGTTTTATTAAATCCTAACCCTGTGGCTCACACCTGTAATCCCTGTGCTTTGGGAGGCCTTAACAGGAGTGTTGTTAAAGGCCAGGAATTTAAGTTTAGCCTGAGCAATATAATGAGATCTCATCTCTACAAAAATTTTAAAAACTAGCCAGGCATGGTGGCCCATATAACACCTGCAGACCCAGCTACTCAGGAGGCTAAGGTGGGAGGACTGTTTGAACCCAGGAGTTCTAAGTTACAGTGAGCTACGACTGTGCTACTGCACTCCAGCATGGGCAACAAAGTAAGAACCTGCTTCTAAGAAAAACCTTGACCCTTGAGTACATATTTTTTAAATGTTCTCTGTGATTAAATGGCAAGTATGAATAAACCACTTCTGCTTCATACCAAAGTACGATACTTGTGTCAGGGAAAAGCACATGTGTGATTGAGTCAGGAGCTAAACAAGCTGTCTTTTTTTTTTCTCCGTGAAAAGCCATTTTTACTTGAAAGAATGACTGGCAGACAGACTGGTTTTTTAGATTTGGGTATTTGGCAGGCAGTTTCTTGGATATGAAGGAAGTGAGTCTGTCATTTCAAAGAAAACTCAGGGTTTGTTGCCAATGATAAAATCTGAGCTTTCAAGCAAAAAAA
>NW_016109493.1:3770-4784 GCF_001604975.1 Cebus imitator | reverse complement strand
CGCGCCACCATGCCCAGCTAATTTTTTGTAGTTTTAGTAGAGACGGGGTTTCACCATGTTGACCAGGATGGCCTCGATCTCTTGACCTTGTGATCTACCCGCCTCGGCCTCCCAAAGTGCTGGGATTACAGGCTTGAGCCACCACGCCCGGCTTACAAGGAATTTTCTAAATTATTGAGTTCAGTGTATAAGCATTTCTTATAGCTTCTCAGATATGTGAAATATTAGCTTTTTATCACCTTTCCCATTTGGAAAATAATTATAGATTAGGTCTGTCATTAGCTATTTAAAATCTAGGTTTTAATTATACAAGTAAACATTCAAGTAGAAAAGTAAAATGATACAGAAGTCCAACCTTGACCTACCTTATGTCCCTGCAAGTTATAATAGTTATCAATTTTTGTTTGTACCTTTTTTTTTCTTTTGAGACAGGGTCTTGCTCTGTCTTCGAGGCTGCAGTGCAGTGGCACGATGACTGCTTTCTGCAGCCTTGACCTCCCAGCTTCAAGTGGTCCTCTCACCTCAGCCGCATGAGTAGCTGCTAGGAATATAGGTGTGCGCCACCATGCCTCGCTAATTTTTCTGTTTTTTTTTTTTTTTTTTTTTTTTTTTTTTTTTTTTTTTTTTTTTTTTTTTTTTTTTTTTTTTTTTTTTTTTTTTTTTTTTTTATATTGTAAAAGATTTTTATATGTGTGGTCATGATTAATTTTTAGATTTTGCTGGAATCTCAGACATTGCCTAGTCCCCCTTTTCCATCCCTTTCCTATTTTGTAATTGAGGAAACAAGTCCAGATGGTCAGTTGGCATACCCAAGTTACTGGAGCTGGCTAGTGTTACAACCAGGACTATACCCCAGGTCTTTGGACTCCCACGCCAGTATTCATCCTACTAAAGTAGATGATAGTCTTAAGAAAGTACAAATTTTGGCCGGGCGCGGTGGCTCAAGCCTGTAATCCCAGCACTGTGGGAGGCCGAGGCGGGTGGATCACGAGGTCAAGAGATCGAGACCATCCT
>NW_016109493.1:0-1670 GCF_001604975.1 Cebus imitator | reverse complement strand
TATACATATCAACTTCCCCTACTGTGGGCATCCTGTACCGCAGTGGTACATTTGTTATAATCTAGCAGAGCTTTGTGTTCAGACAAATTGGGGTTTGGATCCTGAATAGCACTGTGACCCTGGGCTAATTATTTAGCTTCAATGCTTCCCCATATTTCTTACCTAAATTGGAGTAAATAATACTTCGTAGTATAATAAGGATTAATGAAATGATGTGTTTACATCACCTGATACATAATATTAAATTATCCTTTATTGAGTAATTACTAAAATGGTAATTCTATTATTTTTCCTGTCCTTGTGTTTCAGCTTAAGTCTCAATCTTTATTGCTATGCTATATTAGATATAGTACTAGCTCTGAGTCAGCCATGAAAGAACTGAAAAATCTTCGGCAATTTACCTAACCTTTTTGAGCCTGATTCCCTATCTGCCAAATGAGTGTAATAATCCCTGCCACATAGGGTTTCTTTTGTTGTTGTTGTTGTTGTTGTTTTGTTTTGTTTGAGACAGAGTCTTACTCTGTTGCCCAGGCTGGAGTATAGTGGCACAGTCGGTTCACTGCAACCTCCGCCTCCTGGGTTCAAGCAATTCTCCTGTCTCAGGCTCTTGGGTGATTACAGGTGTGCACCACCACGCCTGGCTGATTTTTGTATTTTAGTAGAGATGGGGTTTCACTGTATTGGTCTGGCTGGTCTCAAACTCCTTACCTCCGGTGATCTGCCCACCTCAGCCTCCCAAAGTGCTGAAATTACAGGTGTGAGCTACTGTGCCTGGCCAGGGTTTCTTTTATTATTTTTTTTAAGATTACAAAAAAAGATTACAGTTGCTATCGCATTTAAAGCACTACTGTCATACATGGCACACAGTAATGTTCACAGATATGCTTGTGTAGCATTTAGTTAAAAAAATTTCCATAAATGGTGTTATTTTCAGTGGTTTTCTTGTAACTAAGAACCACCTTTCCTTTTGCATTCCTCTCCTCAAAAAGCAGAATGTTCTTGACAAGGATTCTGGGAAGATGAAAGGCCATGAGAGAAGACTAGGCAAAGTCATTCCTGTTCTACAAACCAAGACCAGGTAATGTAAAGTATAATTACATATTCTGATTTCTTTTGGTTCTCTTCAATTTCTTTCTTCCCCTCTCCTGTTTCCTCTTAGCGTAGGGAACAAACCCTGCTTTTGGAGTAAGCAAACTTGAAGTTCTAGCACTACCAACTGTGTGACTTTTGGCAAGTCAAATCTCTTACCTCAGTTTTTATGCATAAAATAAGGCATCATTAGATGACTTCTCTGCTGCTTTATAGTTATTTTGAAAGCAAAATAGACATGTTAGTGAAACCACTACAAATGTAAGATTTCTTTTCCTGTGTATGGGGCAGGCTAGTCACATATATGATAAGAGGTTAGAATAATTTTAACAAAACTGTTAAAATATAACTAGTAGAAAATTATTTCTTCATCTCTCCCAACTTGCATACAATTGCCCTTGGGAAAAAATTCTAGTAGGGCTTGCAAATTTGTGTCACCTTTTCAATTTATTCTCTTGTTGCCAGGAGATGGCAGTGTCTCTATGTGGTCCTTTTAAATTGAATGCACTAGAAAAGCTTTTTTTAAAGTGTTGAATCAGATTAGCTTCCTTACAGTGAGATTTTTTTTTTTTTTTTTTTTT
>NW_016109492.1:0-4786 GCF_001604975.1 Cebus imitator | reverse complement strand
AAAAAGCAATGATTAGGCACAGCCACAGAGCTGCTCCCAGGTCCACATAACTGAGGACTGAAGGGGATGCAGAAAGTGATCAAAGGCAGAATGAGAAAATTGAAGCAATGGCAGCCATTGGTGGTGAGGAATAATGTGTCATTGATGACTGTGCCAAAATATTTTGCATTGGAATTAGCGACGATATAAAGGACCCCAAATGGACACTTTGCTTGCAAAGTGATGTGACCAAATGAGTACCCAGGTACAACTCCGCCTGTCTATCAGTTGAATGCTCATTGGCTTAAAGGACAAGAACTTGTCCATTTATTGGAGATCCTTGAGGAAATATATATGTGGCCACCCCATCTGGTTCAGCGAGAGTACCCTCTTTGTGTCCCTGGGATCCAGGCCAGGTTTATTTTCCTCCCAAAGTATTGAATGAGAAAATGACAGAATACTGGTGAAAGTATCTTTACCTGTAAGTGGAGAAAATAAGAGATGTTCCAATACAAAAATCTCAGATGACAGAACCAGGCTCACATGTAAAGAAGGAAACTGAAGAGGAGGATGTTGAATGTGAAGATGATCTCATTTTTGCAGGTCAGCCAGAAAGTTTGGTGAAAGCATTGCATTTTGATATCAGTGAAAATCAAACAGAAATAGAATTATCTCTGATTGATCATGGCATTCCCGTTACAGACTAAAGAAGTACTTTGCAGGCAGACTTGGCTCCAGTATTTTGTCCCAAACAGGTGAAAATGTTTCTTTCCAAATTGTATGAGAATAAGAAAACAGCCAGGACCCCCCACAACATCTGTGCCTACAGAATACATTGTGAGGATAAACAGACCTTCTTACAGGATTGTGAGGATAATGTGGAAATAGCAGCTGGTGGGCATTTTCATTTCATGGAGATTTTAAATGTGAAGAATATCATGGTGGTAGTGTCACGCTGGTATGGGGGGATTCTGTAGGTCCAGCTCACTTTAAACATAACTGTGCCAGAAACATACAAGCGGAGAAGAACAACACACATTCACCTGAAGAATCATCTAAGGCTTTGGAAGAAAACAAAAAATGTTCATCACTGGGTAATGGATTAAGTGAAAATCTGGGAGTATCCACCTGCAGTTATGTGCTGAGGTGAAAATTCTTCCAACGTATTTGTTAGTGTAAATATTGTGCCTCGATTTCTGTTGCAAATTGGTGATTGTGAAATTTTCAAAAGCGATTTTCTGGTCTCTGCTTCTTTGTCTAATTCTCATAATATAAAGCAATAAACATGGATGGTCAGTGATCTCCTTCCACGCCAGAAAAAAAAAGCAATGATTAAAACTCTAATCTCTCTGACCCTAATCCCTGCCTGTATCACTAAACTATGATCTAAAGGAGAAAAGCAATTTTAAAGCACGTATAATATCTTGGCAGTTAATAATCAGCCAGAGAGAAGCTTTTACTAATGAATGTATTCACATTTTGTTGTTTTTATTTTCAATCAACCAGTTTTCACAGTAAGTTTAGAAATTGTATGGAGAGCTTCTAATTTGGGGTTTCAAAGAGAGAATTAAAAACTGGGACTACAGAGATAGGAGTCTGCAATTAAAGTCATGAATATGTTAGCAAAATACTACAAAGTGCGGTAGTAAGATTGTTAATTGTAGTGTACTCTTTGCTGAGGCAGCTGAATGATCACCAGTCTTGAGCTCCGGCTATGAGCAGTCCATTGTGCCAGACAGCAGGACTGTCAGGATTAGTGCAACGTTGTGTGGCCAGGAGAAGCCATTTTGAGCAGGGCTATATATCATGTTTTTCTTTTGTTGTCTTCCTTTTATTTTTGTTCCATGTAATGTTTTGATGACAGTTTTCTGTATTTCCTGCTTTTCCTTCTTTTTATTTCTTTTCTTTAGACCTGATTTCCAGCAACCTTATCTTTTAATCAAGCTTATTATATAGACTTTTTTTTTTTTTTTTGAGACAGAGCCTTACTCTGTCACCCAGGCTGGAGTGCAGTGGCGCGATCCTGGCTCACGGCAACCTCCACCTCCCGGATTCCAGTGTTTCTCCTGCCTCAGTCTCCAGAGTAGCTGGGACTACAGGTGCGTGCCACCACACCTGGCTAATTTTTGTATTTTTAGTAGAGACGGGGTTTCTCCATGTTGGCCAGGCTAATCTTGAACTCCTGACCTCAGGTGATCCAACCACCTTGACCTCCCAAAGTGCTGGGATTACAGGTGTGAGCCGTCACCCCCGGCCTTAAGAATTTAATTCTATGCCCACAGTTCTTGTGCATCTGAATATCAGGTGGATGATGTTAGAGTCTGTGAAGCCAAGTGACTTTTCTCAGATCTCAAGCACCTTCACCTTTCTGTCAGACTGGATAGGCTAACCTCCACTTCCTTCTTACATTGGGCCGAGTTTGCCCTTCTGTTTGAACGGTTCCTACCATTCTCCCTGTCTCTTCTTTCTCTTTTTGTCCTGTATCTCTTGTTCAGCCATCTTTTCTTAATATATATTCTTTCACCAATTCATATTTGCCCACAATTCACATGCCTTCTACTTATAACCAGCTCTGCCATTAATTAACTATTTGACCTGATCCTGAGCTGATCTCTGGGCCTCAGTTTTCTCATCTGTAAAATGAAGCCATTAAATGAGGTAACATCTTCTTGTCATTACATTTCCCTCCACCTCATCTTTCCTTTGTTTTATAGTTTTCACTCTATTCCCATTCAGTTTTCTCGGTACTTCTTAATACAGTCTTCACTTACCCTTCCACCAACCTTCTGTTTTACTCAGTATGGAATGAAAGAGATATGATGCTATAATATTCTGTATTCCCACATCTTCCACAGTCAACTGATTTTTAGCTACCTTAAATATGATGATACCAACATTAGTTTTAAAACCCTGAAAACCCAGGCTCCTTTGGGTTTTCAGGGTTTTAAAGCTTTTTTCCTTTGCCCTATGCATATACTGCATTTTACATGCTATATTGTGAATCTTTCCTTGCCATCTGCTTATAAAGCTGCTGATCCAGTTATAGGATTACATCTCTTGGATTTCCTAATATGAGTTTGCCTGCTCTTTGATGCTTAGCAGGGTCATCATTTTATCATGCAGATGGTCTTCTTTTTGATCCTTTTTCAGAGGCCCTCCTTGGAGCCTCTTTACTCTGGATTGATGTGAAATAATTTTTGCTTTTTATTTTCAGGTTTTGTCTTGACTTGTGTTGCTTTTGGCATTTAGTATTTTATTCTTGCAAGCGTTTCCAGTGCTGGAGATAGGGTACAAATGTATTTGTTTACTGACTTTTTTTTTTTTTTTTTTTTTTTTTTTTTTTTTTTTTTTTTTTTTTAGTGTCTACTCTATGCCAGTGATACTCTAGGCACTGGGGATATAGCAGTGAACAAAACACTGACCTCATGGAGTTTACATTCCAGGGGAGGGAGAGATAGATGATGGACAAAATAAATAAAGTATATTGCCTGTCAGATGGTCAAGGTCAAGTCCAACTGGGAGCTGGGCAGTGCTGGAGAAAGGGATTATAACTTTAAATGAGGTTTATTTTTTTTTTAATAAAGGCATAAAGATGGTCCTGAGAAAGGCTTTCATTATATTGGGTGGCTAAGTTATAAAAGATGCTTAGCTTGGAAGAAACTTTTGAAGAAGAGATTTGTGGAGAGGTTTGGAGAGCTTAGAAGGTTTTCTTTTTTATTATTTGTAAACTAAAACACAGAGGGACAGTCAAAGAAAAACACAATCGATTATCAAACGTAAATTATATTAACTTCCTTCAAAGGCCATTTGCCATGTTATCTTCTGGAAATCAGTTAGAGACGTCTCATAATTTGAGAGAAGAATGAGAAAAGGCTAAAAATAAATGAGAATTATTCCCACTGGTAAAAAGAAGGTCAATGTTTGTTTTAACAAAGAATGACAATTTGCTAGGGAGAGGGTAGGGACAGGTTGTTCTCACAGTTCACTGAACTAAAAGACAGAATGGATCTAATTGAACCTGAAAGATTTTAGGTAGAACAATTTAAAATTTGTGCAAGGGAAAACATTTCCCTGGAGATTCAGTAATAAGGTAAAAGGAAAGGCCAGACTTCTGAAATACCCTGGGCTTCTAACCCCTGGATTAGAGAGAAATTAAAGTAGAAATGAAAGTAAATTTTAGCAGAAAGCAAAGCAAATTTTAAAAATAGCTCTCATAAATAAGGACTCTATTTTTTTAGGTTACTAATGCAGAATGACTGCAAGAGAAATCACTGCTGGGATGCTGGGAGACAAGAAGGGCTGAGGAAATGGTGCATGTAGTCTCCTAAGAGGGATTGCAGGCTTTTGACCCACGATCAGGGGAATCAGGGGATCACACCCTGAGACTAGCACAGGTCTCTTCCTGTTTTCTGAAGATGTTCAAGCAAACCAGGTTAACTCCCTCAGGGCTCCAAACCAAAATTTCTCTCTTACAGATGGGGAAATGAAACCAAGGTTACCAAGAAAATCTTTCAAAAAGCAATGATTAAGCTGGGTGTGGTGGCTTACACCTGTAATCCCAGCACTTTGGGAGGCTGAGGTGGGCAAATCACTTGAGGTCAGGAGTTCAAGACCAGCCTGGCCAACATGGTGAAACCCCGACTCTACTAAAAATACAAAAATCAGTGGGGCGTGGTAGTGCACACCTGTAGTCCTAGCTACTCAGGAGGCTGAGGCAGGAGAATCACTTGACCCAGGAAGGCAGAGGTTGCAGTGAGTCAAGATTGTGCCTCTGCACTCAAGCCAGGGCAGCTGATCAAGACTCTGT
>NW_016109491.1:3532-4787 GCF_001604975.1 Cebus imitator | reverse complement strand
AAAAAAAAAAAAATATATATATATATATATATATTCATGGAATATTTATTTAATGAATAAATATTTATCTTTGTAACCTGCTTTTTTTCTTCTCCTTCCTTTCTGTGCATTTGGTAGTAAATCACTGAGTTGGTTCTGGAGCTTTATGGTAAATTCCAAATTCTCAGTACAAAGATGCTGATTGGCCCAGCTTGAGTTAGGTGTTCACCCCTGGACCAGTCAGCTATGATCATGGGGCTGGGATCATATGGCCACCTTTCTCTGTGGGACAGGTTATTTCCCAGAGAATCCAAGCTGGACAGATACCTTAAAATGGCTGTATGAGTGTGAAGAAGTGACCCAAAATTTATCTTTCTATTTATTTATTATTTTTAGAGATGGGTCTCGCACTTTTGGCCAGGCTTGAGTGCAGTGGCCCAATCATGGTTCACTGCAGCCTTTAACTTGTGGGCTCAAGTGATCCTCCCACCTCAGCCTCCCGACTAGCTGGGATTACAGGCACATACCACCATGCCCAGCTTCAACTTTTTTAAGCCAGAAAAAAAAAGTGCGGCCTGGCACAGTGGCTCACGCCTATAATCTCAGAACTTTGGGAGGCCGAGACGGGGGGATCACAAGGTCAAAAGCTCGAGACCAGCCTGGCCAACATGGTGAAACCTCATCTCTACTAAAAATACAAAAAACTAGCCAGGTGTGGTGGCAGGTACCTATAATCCCAGCTCCTCAGGAGGCTGAGGCAGAAGAATGGCTTGAACTTAGGAGGCGGATGTTGCTGTGAGCCAAGACTGAGCCATTGCACTCCAGCCTGGGTAACAGAGCAAGACTCTGTCTCAAAAAAAAGAAAAGAAAGGACTATGTATTGGTTCCTTTTACATTTGTGGCAAAAATGCCAGTCAGGTTTCTGGCCACATTCAATTTCCCTTCCTGGCTTGACCTAGCCCAGCTCCCTCACTCTTTCCTGCCATTATACTTGCCAGAGAGAAATGGCCAGGGTGGATTCCTGGCCCAAGGGAAACCAATCTTTTTGCTGGGTTGAGGTGATGGAGACTGTTTCCCAATAATTTTTTTTTTCTTTTGTGACAGAATCTCACTCTGTTGCCCAGGATGGAGTGCAGTGGCATGATCTTGGATCGTTGCAACCTCCACCTCCCAGGTTAAAGCAATTATCTTGCCTCAGCCTCCAGAGAAGCTGGGATTACAGGCATGCACCACCATGCCTGGCTAATTTATATATATATATATTTTTTTTTTTTTT
>NW_016109491.1:0-1256 GCF_001604975.1 Cebus imitator | reverse complement strand
AAAAAAAAAAAAGAAAAAGCAACATAAGGTATTGATTGGCTACACATTGTTCTTTCTGTCCTGGAACAGGAAGATAATGGGTGAGGCAGCTAGTCAGAAACAAAATGCTTTTAAACAATTGCCCCTGGCAATTCGGTGGGGAGGAGGCATGACTGAAGACCCATGCTTGTGTCTCTCTGGGCCTGAGAAATTTTGCCTATCTCACTGAGCTCCGGCTGTTCTGTGCTATTTTTCTTTTCTCAACTTCAAGGCCTTTAAGGAGGGGAGCAGCCCAATGTCACAAACAGTTTAGGAAGCTCACCCTGGAGGCAGGTCCATATGTGCTGACATGGAAAAACACTGAAGACAGATTCTTAAAGAAAAGAGGCTGGTTGCCAAATGAAACACACAGAGCTATCCCAGTTATGAAAACACAAGCAAACAAAATGCAGGTCTGAGTGAAAACACACAGTCGAAGGTCTAAAAGGACGTACAGATAACTAATAACACAATTGACCCTCTTGAGGAGCAGAGGACTTGGAATTTGTGAAATTTAACGTTGCTTTGTGCTAACTTTTGCTTGGATTTTGCACTGATAGCAAATGCCTATATTACTTGAGTAATTAAATGAACCACCAAATAAATACATACATTCTGTTTGAATAAGAGGAAATTGTTAAGTGTATTCTGAATGAAGAGACACCCCAAACAGGCTTTGTGTGAGCAACATGGCTATGTATTCACCCGGCTGTGGGTAGGTTGAGTCCAAAAAGAGAGCCAGTGGAGGGTGGGAGGGTGGTGGGATAGGAGTTGGTTTTATAGGTTTGGGGTAGGCAGTGGAAAGTTACAGAAGTTACAGTTTAGGGTGGTTTTGGCAAGCTGGAAGGGCATTATAGGTTTGGGGTAAGAGTGGAGAGTTATAGAAGTAACTTTTGCAAGTTTTTGGTTTTTGCAAGCTGGGATGGGGTCGTAGGGTCTGGAGTCACAAGGTTGACCTATCAGTTGAGCAAGGTTGGTTACAAAGTCCAGTTGCTTTATCAGTTGAGGCAGGAATGAGGAACAATAGAAGAACGTCTCAAAGTTATTATTCTTCTCCTTTTGTGGCTTTCCAGTTACTTCAGGCTTTCTAGTTCCAGGAACTCATCTGGAGGTCTACGTGCAGGTCACAGAGGTTGCCATGCAGTTCATGGTGCGGTCAGTCAGCCTAAAAGACCTTACAGAAATAAATAAATAGGTTGGTTTGGTTTCTCTTTTTCTTTCTTTTCTTTTTTTTTTTT
>NW_016109490.1:3823-4788 GCF_001604975.1 Cebus imitator | reverse complement strand
TCTTGACTCACTGCAACCTCTGCCTCCAGAGTTCAAGCAATTCTCCTGCCTCAGCCTCCTCAGTAGCTAGGACTACAGGTGTGTGCCAACATACCCAGCTAATTTTTTATTTTTAGTAGAGATGGGGCGGTTGGTCAGGCTGTTCTCGAACTCCTGACCTCAGGTGATCTGCTTGCCTTGGCTTCCCAAAGTGGTAGGATTATGTATAGGGGTGGGCCACTGTGCACTCTGGGATCTCACATTTCTATTCATAGAGAAAAAGTTCCAGTAACTCAGGCTCCTTTCTACTGGCAGAGCAGGCTGGTGCTTCAGTTGAACCCAAGTACCTTTCTTTTTAGTTTCCTTTTTTTTTTTTTGAGATAGGGTCTTGCACTGTTGCCCAGGTTGGAGTGCAGTGGCATGGTCACAGCTCACTGCAGCCTTGAACTCCTGGGCTCAAAGCAGTCCTCCACCTCAGTTGCCCAAGTGGCTGGGACTACAGGAACATACATCCATGCCCAGCTAATTTTTTGCAGAGATGAGGGTCTCACTGGCTTCTTTATCTGATCATTTTCCCTCACAGGTTTCCGAAAGCTGTCAGCTCTTAGAGTACTTAATATGCTCAATCACACGTTAATGCTCTTGGCAAGAATCTTTCCCTTGTTTGTTTACAGCAGTGCCAACAGAATGCTGGGTAACATTGTAGACTCTTCCAGTTTTGCCATAGTAATGTTTGTGGACATTCCTTTTATTCCTTTTTTTTTTTTTGAGACAGAGTCTCCCTCTGTTGCCCAGCTGAGTAGTACCATCTCAGCTCACTGCAATATCTGCCTCCTGGGTTCAAGCAATTCTCCTGCCTCACACTTCCTAGTAGCAGTGACTACAGGCATGTGCCACCACGCCCAGCTAATTTTTTGCATTTTTTTTTTTTTTTTGAGACAGAGTCTTACTCTGTCGCCCAGGCTGGAGTACAATAGCACCATCTC
>NW_016109490.1:0-1127 GCF_001604975.1 Cebus imitator | reverse complement strand
AAAAAAAAGAAGAAAATAGAAATGTGTTATTTTCAGAGGCTTTGATCATAGATAGAAGGTTCTCATTTTTTATTTTATGTTGGACTTTATTGAATGAATACATGAATACATTGAAATAGCCTAAGGTGTCATGATCCAGTTGAGGGACCAATGCAGGATTGGGCTGGCGACTGGCCACAGTATGCCAACATGGGCTACCATTTCCCTCCATGCTTCCTTTCCACCTTGTGCTGTATGTGATTGTCTGGAAATGAGGTTTCTTATACTTTCCATAACTTTTTAACCCCCTCCCTCTGCCAAAGTCTTCTGATTCTTTCCAGTTCTAAGTAGTGCTAGTTCTCAAAAAAAATTTTAATTTGGCAAAAAGATCTCTTTGACATTCCCACATCTATCCTTTGGCTCCTTAACCATCCTCTGCTGCAGTTGGAGCTAACTTCCTTGGGCCATTCCTTGCAGCCCAGACATTTTCTGCTTTTCCTGTCCTCTTATTCACATCAACACTTTCTACGAGACCAAGACAGAAGAGCCATGTCATTTATTAAACAGATCTCTGACAGTTGATATTAATGTGCTTTCTTTCTTTTCTTTGTTTTTTTGAAACGGTCCCACTCTGTTGCCCAGGCTAGAGCACAGTGGTGCAATCATGGTTCACTGCAGCCTCTACCTCCCTGGCTCAAGTGATCCTCCCACTTCAGCCTCTGGAATAGCAGGGACCACAGGCACCTGCCACCAAACCCAACTACAGAAGATTAATTTTAAAATATCTTCTGTAGGGTTGAGGTTTCACTGTGTTGCCCAGGCTGGTTTCAAACTCCCGAGCTCAAGCCATCTATCTACCTTGGCCTCCCAAAGTGATAAGATTATAGGCATGAGCCACCCTGCCTGAAAGGCTACCTTCCTTTCCTGTCTAGGTTACATGCATATTTCAACTTGAGTACCTCTACAGATAGTTCAGAAACCAAGGAGTAATTTTTTTTTTTTTTTTTGAGACAAAGTCTCACTCGGTTTCCCAAGCTGGAGTGCAGTGGCTGATCTTAGCTCACTGCAACCTTCACCTCCTGGATTCAAGCGTTTCTCCTGCCTCAGCCTCGTGAGTAGCTGGGACTACAGGCATGCACCACCATGCC
>NW_016109489.1:3754-4792 GCF_001604975.1 Cebus imitator | reverse complement strand
AAAAAAAAAGAGAGAGGAAAAAAATAATAATCTGTACAACTTTTTAAATTCTTCCCTAGAAAAATAATAATGACTAATAGGTGTAACTTTTCATCCAATCATTTACAAGTGACAATAGTTAAAATCAAGTTAAATAACTGTCAAGGCTGATAACACCAAAGTTGGCAAGGATATGGAGCAACTGGAACTCTTATACAACATCGGTGGGTAAGTGAAATGTTACCACCATTTTGGAAGAAGGTCCAGCGTAAAACTAAACATACATTAATCCTAGGGTACAGCAATTCTACTCCTAGACCCAGGGAAAATGAAAACATATACCCATAAATAAACGTGTACAAGAATATTCACAGCAGCTTTATTCACAATAGCTAGAAGCTGCAAACAGCCCAGGTATTCACTGATAGGAAAGTGGATTAAAAAATGGCAAAAACCGCAATTACATTTGCACCCACCTATACAAAATATGAATATCAAAATCAATATCTGAGCAAAAGGATCCTACATAAGAATACAGACAATGGAATCACATTTATATGAAGTTCTAGAAAAGGTAAAACTTAATTTGTGTTTGAAAAAAAATCAGAATGGTGGTTGTCCTGGTAGAGGAAGGGTGCAGAGAACAACTGGGAAAGGGCATGGAGTTCTCTGGATGGTAATATCCTTATCTTGAGAAGGGCATTTGTCAAAGTTCAGCAAATGTACAACTAAGATTTGTGTTTTTCATTGTATTAAATTTTACCTCAAAAAATACCATAGGCCAGGCTCAGTGGCTCACATCTATAACCCCAGCACTTTGGGAGGCCAAGGCAGGTGGATCACCTGAGGCCAAGAGTTCAAGACTAGCCTGGCTAACCTGGTGAAACCCTGTCTCTACTAAAATCCAAAAAAATAGCCAGGTGTGGTGGCACAGGCCTGTAATCCAGCTACTTGGGAGAATGAGGCAGAAGAATCGCTTCAACACAGAGGCGAAGGTTGCGGTGAGCCAGCATTGCACCACTGCACTCCCGCCTGGGTGACAGAGAGAGACTCTACTTA
>NW_016109489.1:0-1404 GCF_001604975.1 Cebus imitator | reverse complement strand
TTTTTTGAGATGGAGTCTTGCTGTCACCCAGGCTGGAGTGCAGTGGCATGATCTTGGCTCACTACAACCTCTGCCTCCCGGGTTCAAGCAATTCTCCTGCATCAGCCTCTCAAGTAGCTGGGATTACAAGTGCCCACCGCCCAGCTAATCTTTTTATTTTTAGTTAAGACAGGGTTTCGTCATGTTGGCCAGGCTGGTCTTGAACTCCTGACCTCAAGTGATCCTCGTGCCTCAGCCTCCTAAAGTGCTGGGATTACAGGCATGGGATAGAACTTTCTTTTTCTTTCCCAGCATGCCAACACCGTCTGTAATGATTTCATTAATTTGTCAGTCTACTGTCTACCTCCACTCTCAGCCCAACTGGACTGTGAGCTCCATGGAAAGCCTTTACCTGCCTTGTTCACCACTGGATTCCCAGCGCTGCATCTGGTCCTGTACCACAGCATGACACAAAACCAGTGCTCAATAAATATCTTGAATGAATTAACAGAATGGAGGGATTAGCCCCTAGAGTCAGGCATAAAGGAAAAAAGAGCTGTACTTGGAAGCCTTTTCCATGCAAACAATTTGCATCCGGAGATTTATGAAGCTATTTCTCTTTCTCTTTTTCTCCCCTCACCATAACGGGTATAGAATGGGGATATTTTCCATGGATTTAGGGAACTTCCAGCTGTCTAACTTTTAAGGCATAGTCCACCCATCTGAGTATATGATGAGAATGGGATGCTTGGATATAGGGCAGCTCCACACAGGAGCAGTGTATGTTTTTCCAACTACCTTGGGGTGGGGATGGAATAAAAAAGTGGTTGAATGGGGCAATGACTAAGCAGAGGAGGATGGAGAGATGGGCGAGTATCAGAGAATTCTGCCCAGTGACCTGCATCCTGAACACCTACTCAGTCAACCTTGGGACGTTCAGTTCATCCCAGTGTAACCCTTACCCACTTGCTCCTGTCCTGTTGGGCCACTGTGTTTAATCCTGAAATCCCACCTCTTCTTTAGGGGTTAGAGGACATCAGTTCAAGCTTAGCCACTTCCTAGCTCTGTGACTTTTGGGGCACATAACCTCATATCTCTGTGCTACAGTTGCCTCATCTTCAAAAAGGGAATAACAGAATCCACCTAACAGGATGTCTATGAGGATTAAAAAATTACAATATGAAAAATGTTTAGACCTGTTGAGTGGTACATAAGAAGTAATGAACCACTGATAGCTATTACTGCTGAAGATAGAAGATGTAAGGGCTCCGTTCCCCTTTCATACCCACCCACTTATATTTTCCTTGGCCCCTACCCACAAGTGTATTTTCCCTTCCATTTATCTGATGGATCCTCTCCATGTCTTTTGCTGGCTACTAACCATTGACATTTCCCAAGCTTCTCTTTGTGCTTTTTTTTTTTTTT
>NW_016109488.1:2673-4794 GCF_001604975.1 Cebus imitator | reverse complement strand
TAGAAATGTTTTGGTCTTTAGAAATTTGATGGTGTTTTTTGTTTTTTGTGAAGTTTTTTTTTTTTTTTTTGAAATAAAGTTTCACTCTGTCACCCAGGCTGGAGTGTGGTGGTGTGATCACAGATTACTGCAAACAGGGCTTCTGGGCCTCAAGAGATCCTCCCACCTCAGCCTCCTAAGTAGCTGGGACTATAGGCACTCACCACCTTTCCTGGCTAATTTTGGGGAGTATTTTTTGTAGAGACAGGGTTTTGTCATGTTCCTCAGGCTGGTTTTGAACTCCTGGCCTCAAGCGATCTGCCCACCTCAGCCTCCCTAAGTGCTGGGATTACAGGTGTGAACCACTGCACCTGTTCTGGTGATGTTTTGAGAACAGAAATATGCCGTAGGAATTGAACTTTTATTTATATCAATTAGCCTTTGGTAAAATTGGTTTCATTATGTTGTCTCACATAAAGTCACAGTTTCCAGGAACCTGTGATGAGATTGAGGACTTACTGTATGCCATTATCTGTTTAAAGAAATTGTAAGTACCAACATGGCCCGTTTCCATGGGGCCTGGGATGAAAAGCCCAAGGTGAAGGTGATGGCTTCCGTCTCCGAGTCCCCAAGTCTCTTATCTCCAATGCTTGTTCTCTGTCCTGTGCAGTACCCCGTGGGAGGCACTGAATTTCTTCCCCCAGCCAGTGGTCACAAATAATCATTTCTGTAGTTGCAGAAGCAGGGGACTGGACTGAACCTTTGCGTTGCCTAAAAGCAGGAGAATCCCGCCCTCTAGCGTCCATCACCACAGCAAGTGGGGCACTTCCATTTCCAAAGTGGAAATTCAGCACCTTTTAAGATGTACCCTGCAGGGACATGGTTGAAGCTGGAAACCACCATTCTCAGCAAACTAACACAGGAACAGAAAACCAAACACTGCATGTGCTCACTCAGAAGTGGGAGTTGAACAATGAGAACACATGGACACAGGGAGGGGAGCATCGCACACCGGCGCCTGTCGGGAGGTGGGGGGCTAGGGGAGGGAGAGCATTAGGAGAAATACCTAATGTAGACGACGGGGTGATGGGTACAGCAAACCACCATGGCACTTGTATACCTATGCAACAAACCTGCGTGTTCTGCACATGTACCCCAAAACTTAAAGTATGAATTAAAAAAAAAAAGATGTAACCCCAAGGGAGGTCAAGGTCAGAAATGGGCAAATTCTTTCCATGACTCTAGCCTGATAAAGACACCCACAACTATCCCACCACTTGCAAGACTTGATCTGAAACCAGCTTCTAATAGCTCCCAAAGTAAAATGCCCTAGAGACATGGGGTAACCAAGTTACAAACGCACGTTCCATTTGATGTAGGCATTTCACCTCCAGAACTGTATCTTACAAATAGAGCTGTGCATGTGCAGAGTCACCTGTGCAGATTACTGTTGCAGCTGCTGGTGTTAGTGAGGAACGGACGCCACCGAAATGTGCCCCTGGAGAGTAGGTGTGCACGCTTCTGCTGCACGGAACAGCCGGCAGTGCTGGAGAAATGAGGAAATCTGCACATTCGTGTTCAGTGACATTATTCACAACAGCCAACAGGTAGAAATCACCCTGATGTCCACCAACAGGTCAATGGAATAAACACAATGTGTTTGCTACGCACAATGAAATATTATTCAACTTTAAAAAGGAAGGAAATTCTGACACATGCTATAATGTGGATGAACCTTGAAGACAATATGCTCAGTAAAATAAAACAGTCACAGGCCAGGCACAGTGGCTCACACCTGTAATCCCAACACTCTGGGAGACCGAGGGAAGTGGATCACCTGAGGTCAGGAGTTCGAGACTAGCCTGACCAACATGGTGAAACCCTGTTTCTACTAAAAATACAATAATAATAATAAAAGAAAATTAACGGGCTGTGGTGATGCATGCCTATGATCCCAGCTACTCAGGAGGCTGAGGCAGGAGAATCGCTTGAACCTAGGAGGCAGAGGTTGCAGTGAGCCGAGATCATGCCACTGCACTCCAGTCTGGACAACGGAGCAAGACTCCATCTCAAAAAAAAGGCAGTCACAAAAGGACAAATGATTGTGTACTTGTATGAGTCTCTTTTTTTTTTTTTTTTTTT
>NW_016109488.1:0-1303 GCF_001604975.1 Cebus imitator | reverse complement strand
GTATGGGAAGAACAGGAAGGTGAGAGTCACGGGACATGAGGCTCCCTGCACTTTGGGCAGCCAGGGAGACGAGCATCTCTGGGGAGGGAGAGACCATGGCAGGGGGGTTGAGTTTCATGTCATGGACTCACAAAGTTGGAGTTTCAGAAGGGACCCCAGGAATCGGCTAGTCCAACCCCCATTCCACAGAGCAGCAAACCAAGGCCCAGACTGAGGAAGTGACGGTCTGAAGTTTCACAGCGGCATCACTATACTTGGCCTTCACGGCACACGGGCCTAGGCTGGGCACTTAACAGCTCTATCCAGCCCTATCCCAACAACACCCTAAAAGGTAGGCATGCTTATGATCTTCATCTGTTTTCTGTTGCTTATAAACAGAATATCTGAAACTGAGTAACTGATAAAGCAAAGGAACTTATTTTTCACAGATACTTCTCATAGCTGCCAAACTAAAATGACTTTGGCAGCTGAGAAGTCCAAGGCCAAGAGGCCACATGGTGACAGTCTTCTCATTGGTCATGTGGCAAGGGGCTGCATGTGCTAACGTGCTAGTTCAGGGGTCTCTTCCTCTTATGAAGCCACCAGCTCCCCTCCCATGATAACCCATCAATCCACTAACCATGAATGAATGAATGACTCCATCCATGAGGGCAGGGTCCAGTCGCCTCTCAAAGGCCCGCCTCTCAATATGGCCACAGTGGGGACAGTTTCAGCCTGAGTTTTGGAGGGGACATTCAACATAGCACACATTATCCTCATTTTACAAATAGGAGACCTCGAGAAATTAACTTTCATGCCCAAGGTCTCGAGCTCTCCCCATGGTGGAGCCAGGATGAAGCCCAGGTCTGCAGCGTTCCAGAGGCCAGGCCCTGGGCCACTGCTTGCCCTGATTCCCCACACAGCACCCGTCGTCATCCTAGGCTGGTTGAGAAATGGCAAGTCCAACATGGAGATGCTGGCCCCACACTTCTGCCACCCCCATTACTCCCTGCTGCTCTTTCTCTCTCCATTACCCTGCACGTCCAACCCCGCAGCAAGGGCTGCACCCCCACCTCCTGTCCCTTTCCCTCCACCTCCAGCCTCCACCCTGGCCCAGCCTCCACCTCCTGTGCCCTCCCTCCACCTCCACCCTGGCCCAGCCTCCACCTCCTGTCCCCTTCCTCCACCTCCACCTGGCCCAGCCTCTACCTCCTGTCCCCTCCCTCCACCTCCACCCTGGCCCAGCCTCCACCTCCTGTCCCCTCCCTCCACCTCCACCTGGCCCAGCCTCCACCTCCTGTCCCCTCCCTCCACCTCCACCCTG
>NW_016109487.1:3393-4796 GCF_001604975.1 Cebus imitator | reverse complement strand
ACTAAGACAAATAAATTCCAAATGGATGAAAAAGCTTTGCATGGAAATACTAAACCCATAAAGTATTAGGATGATGAAAGCAATCACACATTGTCAATGCTTATTAGCATCATCGAAATGTCAGGAAAATGTGAGAATATTCCAATAACCTTCCAAGCCCTTTAAAAAATAGTATCCCAAATCCAGGAGCTTTTAAGGAATAAATTCACCTAATGAAAATTAAATTTTCAGCATGGCAAAAATGCAAACCCACTAAATGTCAAAAGACAAAAACAGACTGCTAAAAATGCTACTTTTATTACAAAGGGACAATGTTCCCAATATACAGAGCTATGAACCGAGAAAGCAACATCAGCTTAATAGGCAAAGGATATGAATATTTCACAGAAAAGGAAATTCAGAGTTTTTGTTTTGTTTTGTTTTTGAGACGGGATCTTGCTCTGTTGCCAGGCTGGAGTGCAATGACGCAATCTCAGCTCACTGCAACCTCCGCCTCCCAGGTTCAAGTGATTCTCCCACCTCAGCCTCCTGAGTAGCTGGGACTACAGGCGCCCACCATCATGCCCGGCTAATTTTTGCAATTTTATAGAGGCAGGGCGTCACTATATTGGCTGGGCTGGCAAAAAGATCTCAAACATATAAAAGGAGGCTCAAACTCTCTCATAAGAATAATGTAAATTAAAACACACTGATGTGCCAATTTCCATTTAACATTGGCAAAGATCACAACGTTAACTGTGAACACACTTTGGCAAAGCTTTGGGGAATCATCTGCACTCCTGGTGGGAGCAAAAATGGATACAACATCCAAGCAAGAACCCAGCGTTTCTGCTGCTTGGAATTTATTCTTCAAATACTCACTTGTGTGAAAAGTTACGTGTACGCATGTCGTTTATATACACATGTGGTAAACTGTCCTAACATTCAGCCAGCCCTGTCCTCAGGCACACTTTGGAAGACTATTGAGGATCTGTGGACGTCCATATGCTCTTCGTATTTGTCTGTTTTGTGGCAGCAAAAGATACAGTATCAACCTAAACCTTCATCCTCAGGGACTAGTTTAAAACCTTATAATATAATGAGATTCTAGCTGTCAAAGAGAATGAGGAAACTCTGTATAAACAAATGGAATGATCTTCACATTCTGTCAGCTCCACCTTGAAAGATTATTTAGAATCCAACAACTTCTCCAACACCTTAGTCAAAGGCATCATCTCTTCTAGCTGAATCTGCTTGCTAGCTACCCTCACTCCCTTCTGTCTATTCATCGGGGGTAATCACATGGGTAGTATGAAAACATAAGATATGTGACATCAATTATCAGCCTAAACCCCTCCAGTGGCTTCCCACCTCACCAAATAGAAATCACAGGCCCTGCCTCCCCCTGTCCCCTCCCCCCAGCC
>NW_016109487.1:0-1348 GCF_001604975.1 Cebus imitator | reverse complement strand
ATCTACCAGTGGACCAAGGAGCTGTCCAGTCCTGAGACGAGGGAAAATGCTTTGCTGGAGCTAAGCAAGAAGCGAGAATCTGTTCCTGACTTTGCACCCATGCTGTGGCATTCATTTGGTACTGCGACAGCACTTTTACAGGAAATTGTGAATATGTATCCAGCTATCAACCCACCCACCTTGACAGCACACCAAGCTGACAGAGTTTGCAATGCTCTGGCATTACTGCAATGTGTAGCATCGCATCCAGAAACCAGGTCAGCGTTTCTCAAAGCACACATTCTGCTTTTTTTGCACCCCTTTTTTGCACACACGCCCCTTTGAGTATCTTCGACTCGCCAGTCTTGGAGTTATTGGGACCCTGGTGAAAACAGATGAACAAGGACTAATCAACTTTTTATTGACAACGGAAATGTTGTCAATTTCCGTTTATGTTTGCGAATTATGGAATCTGGAAGTGAACTTTCTAAAACAGTTGCCACATTCATCCTCCAGAAGAGCTTAGATGACACTGGTTTGGCTTATATATGTCAGACGTATGAGCGTTGCTCCCTTGTTGCCATGTTCTTGGGTAAGATGGTCCTGCAGTTATCCAAAGAGCCTTCTGCCCATCTGCTGAAGCATGTAGTGAGATATTACCTTCGACTCTCAGATAGCCCCTGGGCACGTGAAGCACTCAGGCAGTGCCTCCCTGACCAGCTGAAGGACATAATCTTTGCCCTGGTGCTGAAAGATGACACCACCATGAAATACTGTCTTGCACAACTGGTACAGAACCGGAGAGAGGGCCAGGTCACCGATCCCTGGGGTGTCCTCTGCCCCTTCAGTGATCCTTCCCCGTTCCCTCCCACTACTCCCCCAAGTTGGGGAAAGGAGGGGTAACCTACAAGGAACACAGCTCAGGTTTTATCGCCAACTGGGATAGACAATCGCAATGTTGACACCGCATTGGAGAAAAGGGACAAGGGACCCCTGCTGAGGTGTAGGGGCTGCCATCTCAGGCTGTCCTGAAGACCTGGGCCCCCTCTGCTACTCCCAGGAAATGGGTTCCTGACACAGCGGTCTGCCACCACAGCCCCAGGAGGGTGTCAACACCAGCAAATGCTGTATTTACAGCATGTCCAAGCGGATCCTTCCCCGCTGCCTCTACCTAGCCACCGGCAGGGTGCAGAGCCAGTGGTGACAGCAGCAGCACTCTAGACATGGTGAACGCCTGAGGACAAGCCATGTGGCGTTTTTTATTTTGCCTTCCTGGAAGACTCAAGATGTGTCTCTTCATTCTCTCTCAGTATTTGTTTACTTTTTTCCCCCCCATTTATTTATTTTATTGCATTTTAGGTTTTGGGGT
>NW_016109486.1:3492-4796 GCF_001604975.1 Cebus imitator | reverse complement strand
CTGTCAATCTCCATTCCCCCCAGCGAAAGCAGAACGTGGAGTATGGGCTTACCAATATAATTTGAGATAGCAATTGAAGTGAGATAAAGAGTAGTTTAGTGTGTATCAGAATATTAAATGAGAATCAAGAGGCAGAGATGTATTCCTAAAATTCATGGTGTAACCTTGAACATGTTAATTTTTTACTATTCTTATTCCTTTATGGTAAAACAAGAATGATATTCACATATCTATCTCATGAGGATGTGCCAGTGCTGTAGAAGAGACCAGAGACAGGGGAAACAGCAGAGATGATGAAGGTTTCTGCCAATTACCATTGTCAAATCTCTCATCCTAACAATAAATGTCAACATTGAAGCACATAAGTACATAAGGCAAATATTATCAGATTTGAAGGGAGACGGATGGCAATACAATAATAGTAGAAAACTTCCACATCTCACTTTCAACAACATATAAGTCATCCAGACAGAAAATGCTAAGGACCCAGCAGACTTAAACAACATTATAGACCAAATAAACCTAACAAATATATAGCTAACATTTCAATGAACTGAAACATTAGACTACAAAATAAGCCTTAATCAATTTAAGAAGACTGAAATCATGAATTTGATCCTGCCATTTTGATACTATCTGGCTGTTTTGCGCAATAGTTGATGCAGTTTCTTCATTGTGTTGATGCTCTTTACCATTTGGTATGTTTTTGGAGTGGCTGGTACTGGTGGTTCCTTTCTATGTTTAGTGCCTCTTTCAGGAGCTCTTGTAAAGCAGGTCTGGTGGTGATGAAATCTCTGAATACTTGCTTGTTTGCCAAGGATTTTATTTTTCCTTCACTTATGAAGCTTAGTTTGGCTGGATATGAGATTCCGGGTTGAAAGTTCTTTTCTTTAATGATGTTGAATATTGGCCCCCATTCTCTTCTGGCTTGTAGGGTTTCTGCTGAGAGATCTGCTGTGAGTCTGATGGGCTTCCCTTTGTGGGTAACCTGACCTTTCTCTCTGGTCGTCCTTAGCATTTTCTCCTTCATTTCAACCCTGGTGAATCTGATGGTTATATGCCTTGCTGGGGCTCTTCTTGAGGAATATCTTTGTGGGCTTCTCTGTATTTTCTGAATTTGAATATTGGCCTGTCTTGCTAGGTTGTGGAAGTTTTCCTGGATGATACCCTGAAGAATATTTTCCAGCTTGGATTCATTCTCTCTGTCACATTCAGGTACACCTATCAAACGTAGATTAGGTCTTTTCACATAGTCCCATATTTCTTGGAGACTTTGTTCATTCCTTTTTACCCTTTTTTCTCTA
>NW_016109486.1:0-1147 GCF_001604975.1 Cebus imitator | reverse complement strand
GATTATATACTAGATACATAATTCTCAATTATAATTATGGCATTAATTTGCATTAATTTTTTCAAAATTGACTTGTATGGACATGTAATCTCTTGAATAATCTGATATTTTTGGGAAATACTTTAAAAAATTACAAATTTATCAATAAATTGCTAATAGATAAGATGATTCAGTAACAAAAATAAATCATGGAATTAGGATGTGGCTGGCTGGTGTATGAAGCACCATGTGATGAATTCATAAAGCTACAAAAGTCGAGAGAGATCCAAGATGGCCAATTACTAACAGCTCAGGATTGTAGCTCCCAGTGAAAGCGCAGAGAACGAGAGGACACCACACTTTCAGATGAATTTTTCTTGCTCGTGGACCAGGAGATTCCCAGTGGAGAAGCCCCGGGGGTCGCCAGCACGACTCTTGTGGCCTGTGTGGCGGTTTTGCTGGTGCCCCGGCACAGTGGTTCTCAGTGCAGAGTAAACGGGACTGGGTCCCCTTTTGGTCGATGTTTGGAGCTCTGGGAAGGCAGAGTCACTCATTCAGCTGATTGAAAAAGGGACTCAAGAGGGAAGCCAGGCTGGAGATTCCTGGGCAGAAAGGCACCAAGAATCTTAATGCCACTGTTTAGCCGGTGCAGTGGGTTGCTCAGATTTCGGCACCAGGAATCAACAAGTTGGACATCCACTCAGAGACCTAATTTGAAAATCGGTAATTACAAAGACGACAGGTGGATAAATTTACAGTGATGGGAAGAAACCAGCTTAAAAAGGCTGAGAATACTCCAAATCAGAATGCCTCTCCCTCTACAGGGGATCACAGTTCCTCATCAACAAGGGAACAAGGCCTGATGGAGAATGAGTGTGTTCCAATAACAGCATTAGGCTTCAGAAGGTGGATAATAAGAAACTTCTGTGAGTTAAAAGAACATGTTCTAGCCCAATGTAAAGAAACTAGGAACCTTGAAAAAAGGTTTGACGAAATGCTAACGAGAATAGACAATTTAGAGAGGAATATAAGTGAATTAATGGAACTGAAGAATACAATACGAGAATGCTGCGAAGTATGCACAGGTTTTAACACTCGAATTGATCAAGCAGAAGAAAGGATATCAGAGGTTGAAGACCAACTTAATGAAATGAAACAAGAAGACAAG
>NW_016109485.1:2749-4798 GCF_001604975.1 Cebus imitator | reverse complement strand
ACCTATACACATCAACTAAACTTAAACGGGTTTATTTCCTAGTCTTTGTAATGAATCCAAGTGGACCTCACACCTCTTACCATCACCCAGGAAGGGTGTGCATCTGTTCCGAAGGCCCCCCTGGCTCCAGGTCATCCTGGCTGCTGCTGCTCCAGGCTGGGCATCCATGTTGCTGCAGCTTGTGGTTTGTGAGGGGTAGTGTACAGGAAAAGCAGGATGGGATTTCAAGGGAAACAGGAGGAAGATGGCTTTCAGGGAAAATGCCATCACGATCATAGTGTTAAGTAGTACCACACACATTTTATTGCAGCACAGTTTAAAAATTTAACAAATGAAAGATTAAAAATAAAAAAACAAAAATAAAAAAAATTAAAAATACAGACGTCCAGAGATGCTCTAAAACAGTTAAGTTAAAGATCAGGAAAAATAAGGTCATAGACTTAACAGCCAGTAAAATTCTTTCAGTGTGGGGAAGGGGATGAGGGCAAGGGTGGGGTTGGGAGAGAAAAGGTTTATGTGATCAATCCACTTAAAAATACTAATGCCTTCGCTTTCTCTCCCAAGATGCAAAACTCCAAAGTCAATCAGGAGGCCGGAGAAATTCTTAGAAACATTCAGAAAAACTCGATTTTAATCCGGTTAAAAATCATCAGTGTCATTATCATCATCATCATCACCATCATAAGTATTAATATAATAATAAGTAATAGTAACTAGTAACAACAATAAAAAGGAAATCAGCGGAAAGTCAGGAAAAATGTTAAAAAAAAATTGGAATAACTTACTGTAGCTGAAGATCAAAAAAATCTCACTGTAAAAAAACAAAAATAAAAATAGCCCAGATTAGAAAAACGGGAGGTGCAAAAATGTCAAGTCAGTAAAGTTCATTTCTTTTCTCTTTCCAAAAGCAGTTTCCACAAAAACCGCAAGGATAAAGTTCTCAGTAGCAGACAAGCAAAGCCCTTTCCACATCATCAATCAATCTTAAAAATACACGAGGAAGTAGAGAGGTCAGTTTATGAGAGGCTAAAAGGCTCCTCCTCCTCTAACCCAACTGCTGCAGAAAAAATAGAAATAGAAATTTTAAAAATTACATCTTAAATCCAGGTCCCGGTCTTGGAAACAATTAAAAAAAAAACACCTGTACATTTGCCGCGTAGTGCACACCAAGTTGCATCATTATGTTTAAAATGTCTTTATAAAATCAGTTTTGGAATGGGAATGTGTGTGTTCTGGAAGGGTGGGGAAGGGAGGTTAAAAATCAAAGCTGAGCTCCAGTGAGTAGGGATGGGGTTCGCCTTGCTGCCCTGTGAAAGGAGAAGGGACAGATTGAGTCAGAGTTCCTCAGAAATGTTGTGCCCTAAACCCCCAAGACAGAAACATCTGTCTATTGCATCTAACACATTTTGGTAAAGCATTAACATTCCACTGGGATGGGATAGCCTCCACAGAATCACCTCTACCAGTGAGTGTTTTCACAATTCTTCAACATCAATGACTAGAATTAACTAAATCCATGTCAATATGCCCTTGAGGGGCTCAAAAAGAATCTACATTCAAATATTCATCTTCATAATGTGCAGTTTGGGCAAAGTAAATACAGAAAAACCGGGCCAACAAATAGAGATAAAATAGTGAGCAAATGTTGAATATTGAGATTATAAAAAGTAAGCAGATTCATGGGTTTTAAACTCAGTGGAGTTTTTTTTACTATGAGTAACAGACTGAAGGTGAATGGCCTACCATGAAGCTCTAGAGATGACTCATCTATTCTCAAAACCAGTGAGTGATCAAACCACAAGACTTAATAGGTTCTCCTGTTAGAGGAAAAGATGTTTTAAATAAGGGGAACATTATTCTACTCACTGACAAAAAAATATATATATACAGATGGAAAAAAAAAGACTTATGGCTAATTAATATTTCATGTCATAAAATAGGTGAAAAAGCCGGGCGCGGTGGCTCACGCCTGTAATCCCAGCACTTTGGGAGGCCGAGGCGGGTGGATCACGAGGTCAAGAGATCGAGACCATCCTGGTCAACATGGTG
>NW_016109485.1:0-1264 GCF_001604975.1 Cebus imitator | reverse complement strand
CAGGCTTAAAGAAAAATGTGAAAAGCAAGCATGTCTATCTTTTGATGTCAAGAAGTTATCTCCCAAGATGTTACTTATATTAAACTGGTACTATCACTCATAAAAAGACCAACTTCAGTACCATTTTCGATCAAGAGCATTCCTAGAGGCTGGGCAGGGTGGCTCACGCCTATGATCGCAGCACTTTGGAAGGCTGGGGAGAATGGATCACCTGAGCTCAGGAGTTCAAGGTCAGCCTGGACAACATGGCAAAACCCCGTCTCTACCAAAAAAACATTAGCAGCATTACTCAGCAGGCTGAGGTGGAAGGACCCCTTAAGCCTAGGAGACTGAGGTTGCAGTGAGCTGAGATGCACTCTAATCTGGGTGACAAAGTGAGGCTCTCAAAAAAAAAAAAAAAATTAAATATTAAAAAAATATAACCTTAGATAAAACTCAAAAGACAGTTTTAAATAAAAGTATCTCTAAGTTATTCTTTGTCAAACCTGCCAGAGGTTTGGATCCCTTCTTCTCAAAGGGTACCTCTCAGAATGAGTGATACATGAGCATCATCAACTGGAACTTTCTAGAAGTGCAAATTCTCAGGCCCCACCCCAGACTTACTTACTTAGAAACCCTGGTGGCAGAGATCACAGCTATCTGTTTTAACTATTTTGATTCTGATGTCAGCTAATGTTTGAGAACGACTGTGAAGAGTTTAAATGGGGAAGCTGTTATTTCCTACTTTAGAATCAATTCTTTAAACAAAGTGCCTGTCCTTCAGTGTAATGTGACAGAATCAAGTTTGAGCACCAAATGTTTTTGATACAATATAAATGAATCCAAAAAAACATAAGCTAACACAATAAATGTCCCAAAGAAACCCTTTTTCCTGTTATGTTAATAAACTCAAATATTGAGAACACCTGCAATTATGCTACACCTTGACGTTCTGGTTCTCACCAGTCAATCCTCTAGTAAATCTAATATGCACAAAACAAAAATCTTCCTGTTTCCAAAGAGAACACATGAATATACATAGTAAGAGCAAATAATGTTCCCCAGAGACAATAAATTATTTTAAGACTGAAATTGTAATACTAATTAGAATAGTAGTAATACTAATTACTATTCTAATAGTAATTAGAATAGTAGTAATACTAATTACTATTCTAATAGTAATTAGAATAGTAGTAATACTAATTACTATTCTAATAGTAATTAGAATAGTAGCAATAACTACTAACTTAAAAAACTGTGGCCGGGTGAGGTGGTTCACGCCTGT
>NW_016109484.1:3099-4802 GCF_001604975.1 Cebus imitator | reverse complement strand
AGGAGGCGGAGGTTGCAGTGAGCAGAGACCATGCCATTATATTCCAGACTGGGTAACAATGAGACTCTGTCTCAAAGAAAAAAAGAAAATAGCTTATTTATATATATGGGTGATTTGTTTAAGGTTCTGTTAATTTCTAACACTGCCACTCAACAACGTGAACATCAGTCAATCCTAAACTATCTATATATTTAGCTACTTTCAAAAAGCAAAGAATAGGTAGATATGATAAAAAGTCCTAGCTTCTCACAATGTCCAAGTTAAACATTCTATACCTTAAAAGAACGGATGGAGGATATTCCACTATCTGGCTGTCTCTGGTAATCATAGCGTGAGAAAGGCCCCTTAAGCACAGCCCCTGTGTGCTTCAAGTCCACATTTTCTTCCACAGCAATATTACCCCAGTGAGAGACTTCAATGACTCGAGTCATGCTGGTGATGGTCAGGAAAGGACTGTTGTTCTCATAATGTACTTTAAAAGTATCCTGGAAGGAAGGAAAAAAGCAGTTCAAAGTTTGGGCAACAGAGAAATCACCATTAGTTTAAATCAAATTGACTGGAAACAACCTAAATATCAGCAACAGAATGGGTAAATTATGATGTATCTAATGTATGCAACATTTTAAGATGATGTTTACTAAGGCTTCTTCAAACATATGGGAATAAATGTTCATGATATTATTAACTGGAAAAATAGGACACAAAAAATAAATAACGTGTTTGGAGCTGACGTGTATGTGGTAGGCACTCTTTTATGAGTTCTAAATAAGTGCATTATCTCATTTCATTCTTCAAACAATATGATGAAGAACTCTTATCCCCATTTGACAAATAAAAATCTCAAGTTTAATGGCGGTTACCATTGCCTGTTCAAGGTCATAAACCTAAGCGGCAATATGAGATCTGCTAAGTTGACTTCACTTCCTTTTTTTTTTTTTTTCTTTTTGAGACGGAATCTTGCTATGTCACCCAGGCTGGAGTACAGTGGTGCAACTTGCAGGAGCCGGGAGATCAAGACCAGCCTGGCTAACACAGTGAAATCCCATCTCTACTAAAAATACAAAAAAATTAGCCGGGAGTAGTGGTGGGTGCCTATAGTCCCAGCTACTCGGAAGGCTAAGGCAGCAGAATTGCTTGAACCCAGGAGGCAGAGTTGGCAGTGAGCCGAGATAGCGCCACTGCACTGCAGCCTGGGCAACAGAGCGAGACTCCGTCTCAAAAAAAAAAAAAATTAACTGGGTATGGTGACGCACATCTGTTGTTTCAGCTACATGGGAGGCTGAGCTGGGAGGATAAACTGAGCCCAGGAGTTTTAGGTTACAGTGAGCTATGATTGTGCCACTGCACTCTGGGCTGGGCAACACAGCAAGATCCAAATTTTAAAAAAAATTTTTTTAATACTCCACCAAAGAAAAAGAGAGGGGTGGCTGAATTATGGTAACCTGATAACCACTGAATCTAAGTGATGTGTGTGGGAGTTTACACTACTCTCTGTACTCTGGCATGTTTAAAATTTGCCATAGTAACAAAATCTTTGTAAGCTTTAATTGCTCCCTCTCCCTTCAAGTTCCAACCTAAGGCCCAACATTTAAAGAAGGCCCTCAGCGGGCCGGGCGCGGTGGCTCAAGCCTGTAATCCCAGCACTTTGGGAGGCCGAGGCGGGTGGATCACGAGGTCAAAAGATCGAGACCATCCTGGTCAAC
>NW_016109484.1:0-1054 GCF_001604975.1 Cebus imitator | reverse complement strand
CCAGGATGGTCTCGATCTCTTGACCTCGTGATCCACCTGCCTCAGCCTCCCAAAGTGCTGGGATTACAGGTTTGAGCCACCGCACCCGGCAGTTTTACTTTATTTTTATTTTTGAGACCGAGTCTCACTCTTTTCGCCCAGGCTGGAGTACAATGGCACGATCTCCACTCACTACAACCTCCGCCTCCTGGGTTCAAGTGATGCTCCTGCCAAAGCCTCCCTCATAACTGGGATTACCAGCACCCGCCACCACACCCAGCTAATTTTTATACTTTTAATAGAGTACTTTTAATTTTGTACTTTTAATAATTTTTGTATTTTTAGTTAGAGAGAGGATTTTGCCATGTTGGCCACACTGGTCTGGAACTCCTGACTTCAGATGATCGCCCACCTCAGGCTCCCAAAGTGCTGGGATTACAGGCATGAGCCACTGCGCCCCGATTTAAGTCTCATAATGAGCTTGTATCATCCTCATATGGAGAAAAAAATAAAGCTACCCATACTTGAAAGAAAAACAGATGGCCTAGAAACTGAAAATGCACAGGGTGCTAATTCTAAATTGAATCAGTTTTCTCTGTCACCCTGGCTAGAGTGCAGTGTTGTGATCTCGGCTCAATGCAACCTCCTCTGCCTCCCGGGTTCTTGCAATTCTCCTGCCTCAGCCTCCTGAGTAGCTGGGGACATAGGCGCATGCCACCACGCCCAGATAATTTTTTGCATTTTAGTAGAGACGGGGTTTCACTGTGTTGCCCAGGCTGGTCTTGAACTCCTGAGCTCAGGCAATCCACCACCTCGGCCTTCCAAAGTACTAGGATTATAGGCATAAGCCACTGCACACGGCCAAGACCAACTTTTAGAAGATGTAGAAACCATTAGTGGAAAAACTGAATTAATATGCTCCAATGAGTTTGTCCTCAAAGGTTAGAACATGGGTCATTTTAGGGCTGGGCGCGGTGGCTCAAGCCTGTAATCCCAGCACTTTGGGAGGCCGAGGCAGGTGGATCACGAGGTCAAGAGATCGAGACCATCCTGGTCAACATGGTGAAACCCCGTC
>NW_016109483.1:3873-4803 GCF_001604975.1 Cebus imitator | reverse complement strand
TTTTTAGTAGAGACAGGGTTTCACCATATTGGTCAGGCTAGTCTCCAACTCCTGACCTCAGGTGATCCACCCACCTCAGCCTCCCAAAGTGCTGGGATTACAGGCGTGAACCACTGCTCCCAGCTAAAGCCCCAAGACATCTATCTATGAACTCTCACCAGACACCAAATTTTTTGGTGAGTTGATGTTAAATTCCCAGCCTCCAAAACTCTAATAATGTCTGTTGTTTATAACCCACCCAGTTTATGACAGATTTATAGCAGCCTGAATGGGCTAAAATGGTATGTGTGTAAATTACCTGCTTAGCACTGTGTTTGCTTGAATCTGTAAGTTTTTGGATATTATGTTTTTTATTTCTTTTATCTCAAGATAATTTCTGACTTCCCTTGTGATTTGTCTTTTGATACACTGGCTAGTTAAGAATATGTTGTTTTTCTTTTCTTTTCTTTTTTCTTTTCTTTTTATTGGCACAGAGTCTCACTCTGTCACCCCGGCTGGAGGGCAGTGGTGCCATCTCTGCTCACTGCAACCTCCCTCTGACTCCCAGGTTCAAGTGACTTTCATGCTTTAGCCTCCCAAGTAGCTGTGATTGCAGGTGCCTGCCACCATGCCCAGCTAATTTTTAAATTTTTATTACAAACAGGGTTTCACCATGTTGGCCAGAATGGTCCTGAGCTCCCAACCTCAGGTGATCCACCCACCTTGGCTTCTCAGAGTGCTGGGATTATAGGTGTGAGTTACCACATCTAATCTAATTTTTCAAACAATGGAAAAATTTGTAATTTTTTAAAACGTTCTCCTGTTAATTAATTTCATGTGACTAGATACGATGCTTTGTATACTTTCTGTCTTTTAAAGTTGATTAATTCTTCTCTTCTGGGCTAATATATTGTCCATCCTTGAGAATGTTCCATGTGCACTTGAGAAAAA
>NW_016109483.1:0-1053 GCF_001604975.1 Cebus imitator | reverse complement strand
TAGAAAGTTTATTATGGTAGAGTGTCACACAAAAGCAAATTGATACTTTTTAAATTTGTAATTGAAATTGGTTTAATCACAACCACTCAGAACAGTACCATGCACCTGTCCCTTCATGTAATGAAAATATACTCAGAGAGATGGCAAGATATGCCCAGGTACCAGGTAGAACCAGAGGCAGAAATCAAACCCAGAATGGAGCCCAGGTTGTGGCTCATCACCTCTCAATTCAGTGACTTCAACAAAGGAGCTCTCATCTCTTTGCAGGGTAACACAGAGAAGACAGCCGAAGTAGAATGTGGGCACATCTACTACATCAGGGACAGAGCAACTGTGGGTGAATAGGGGGACATCTGGTTCCTGGGGAGGAGTCATGACACTCTCAATGACTATGGGTAGGTGTGACTGCTGCCAGGCTGACTGTCACCCTCACATGCCTCATGAGATCTTCCTTGCCCAGACAGTCTTCCATGTATTGGTGACAGAAACCTCAGCTCAATGTGAATAGAGCCATGTCTATGGTGCCCTTATCCCAGGTTTTGGTGCACCTCCCTAACCCCTGCATATAGAAGAATCAAAATAAAATTGAAGAGGGTCTGGAAGACAGGATAAGACACTGCAGTTTAAAGAAGTGTGGGAAATGAGATTAAGAAGGGAGACTCTCTCTTGGTCCCCATAGGTCCAGGGAGCTTATTTCATGTTTGTGCTCCTCTAATGCAACACGATGTCACAGAACAAACGCAGTAATAATAATCGCTAAACGTTAGTGACTGTTTATGATTTATTATAATGAATCTTATAAATCTATGAATATAATGAATATTGAGATAGATTATTATAAATATATTATTTATTACAATTCTGTAGCTAACCTGGAGTACTTAACTATGTGAAAACTCTGTTCTTAGTGCTTTATATGACTCGCCTCTCAATGCTGGAAGGGAGATGTGATTATTATCCCTATTTTACTGATGAGGAAAGTGGGTGGCTGACCAGTGAGGAAATTTGCCTAAAGTCTCAGAGATAGCACAGGGTGCAATCCAGATTTGAACT
>NW_016109482.1:0-6424 GCF_001604975.1 Cebus imitator | reverse complement strand
GCGGCCCAGAGTCCACTCCACCTGGGGAAGGGGTCCCTACTGCCTGACCACTGATGCCCCACAAGGCCTTTACAAGGGTCCACAAGTGCCTAAACACCTGGGTCTGCAGCCCCATGTGTGTTTGACACTTCTCATGAGTTATTATTCCCACCAGCCCTTTAGGCTCCACCGGCCCAGACAAAGCCACGGGGTTCTCCATGGCAGGCATCGCTAATTCTTTTCTGTCCTGCTGCCAGCTGGTGGAAAGAGTGAGGGAGGAGGTGTTACTGGGACCCCTGGTAAGAAGGTGGTGGGGGCCAGGCTGGGGAAAAGATGGAGGAGTGCTGTGCCCACCCCCCACCCCCCACCTCCTGCTCACTGTTCTTTCTACCCCTGCTCCTCCCAACTCCCAAACCAGAGAAGCCCCAGGCTAGGGCTGGGGAGGAGGGAGCCCAGGCCAAGCCATAGGTGAGGGTGGGGATGTCCTATGTAGGGAATCCTGGTCCTGAGCCTTCCTTCCCCACTCAGTGAGGGCTCCAGCATCAGGGCAAGCAGAGGTTGGTGCTTATCTCCCAGGTCCCTCATAACCCTCTTGAGTTATGGAACCCAAGGAAGGAGGGCCAGGTCCCCTTTCTCCCCCAGCAACCTGTGGCTCCCCGGCTCTCCAGAGGGCTTTCAATATCAGGGAGCTGATCCTGAGCCACTCTACAGCTCCTCCAGCACCTCCATGCTTGAGACTCTATGGCTGAAGTCCTGGGGGTCAGGGCTGCTGGGGGCTTCTCATGTGAGCAGCAGGTATCTGGTCAACCCCTCTCAGTGTGGCCTGCTTGTGCTTGGCATGAGCTAAAGCAACAGCCAGCTGGGCAGGCCCTTCAAGAAGGTCAGCTGGCCCCAGCAGGCTTGTGCAGCACTGCAGACCCTGTCCAGTCAGACAAGGAGTGCAGGTGAATGAGGGACTGGAAGGGCAAGGCAGGGCTGATGCAAGTCCCTCTGCTGGGGCAGTACAGAGGTCAGCAGGCTAGGAATAAAGGCAGCTTCATCCCAACACCTGATGGCTTAGATTCTGGCACTGCCTAGACTCCTGGCACCGTTTCTCCTTTAGGGTCAGAGCCAACAGCCTGCCCCCTGCATCCTGTATATCCATATCATGCGGGGCTCAGGCCTCAAACTCCACCAGACCAGTGTCCCTGGACTAGCCTGATTCCTCAACATCAAGAAACAAGCCGGGCGCGGTGGCTCACGCCTGTAATCCTAACACTTTGGGAAGCCAAGATGGGTGGATCACCTGAGGTCAGGAGTTCAAGACCAGCCTGGCCATCATGGAGAAACCCCATCTTTAAAAAAATAAATAATTAAATAAATGAAATAAAGAAACTTGAATTGCTCTGTCTTAGTGGAGCAAGGTCCCTGGGGCTCCAGGATCAGGTATCAGGGCCCAGAGGCCTTCCTACCAAGGAGGCATTTAAAAAAGAAGTGGAGGGGCCGGGCGCGGTGGCTCAAGCCTGTAATCCCAGCACTTTGGGAGGCCGAGGTGGGTGGATCACGAGGTCAAGAGATCGAGACCATCCTGGTCAACACGGTGAAACCCCGTCTCTACTAAAAAAAATACAAAAAATTAGCTGGGCATGGCGGCGCGTGNTTTTTTTAGTAGAGATGGGGTGTTACCATGTTGCCCAGGCTGGTCTCTAACTCCTGACCTCAAGTGATCTGCCCACCTCAGCCTCCCAAAATGGTGGGATTACTGGCATGAGCCACCACACACTTGGCCGCCATTTGGTTATTATAGTTTCTCTTTATTGAAACAACTATGTAACTCATTGTTAGGATTTAATTCTTTGAAAACCCTTTCCTTCAATTTTCTTAACATATTTGTAATAAATGTTTTGATGTTATTGCTCAATCTAATATCTAGGCCCATTAAGAGTCCATTTCTACTATTTTTTCCCCTTGTACGGGTCACACTTCCTGTTTCATTGCACATCTAGTAATTTGTGGTTGACAACCATACATTTTGATAATATATTACAGCAAAACCAGATTCTGTTGAACTTTTCTGAGGGTTGTTAGCTTTTCCAATTTGTTTGCATTTAGTAACTTGCCTGGACTTACATTGAGGAAACTCCCTTCTCAACAGAGTGCAGCCTCTGATATCTCTATTCCATTGCTTTATTCTTATTTTCAATATTTCAGCCTGGCTCTCTAGGGGCTACATCTTGTCTGTATAGTTTGTGGGTAAACCAATAATCTGGGCACAGATCATGCCAAAGCACCTAAGCCTAGAAGGTTTTCCTTTCACTTTCTGCTAAATGTGTGTAGATTGGGGAATGCATTCAAAATTGCAACCAGCACTCAAGTTTGGGCTCTGCTCAGTCTCTCCTGGATATATGTGGTTTTTCTGTCATCTAGGGATGTGTAGAGAGATGGTATCTCAGTCTTTCTATGGCTCTAATACAAGATCTCCCTGTTAAATTTCTGACTAATCCATCACTTGCCTTGAACTGGGAATGCGACCTTGGTCTAACAAAGGTACAGGTTTTACCCATCTGTTCCCAGCCAAATCCATTCCTTTTGATTGGCAAAGGCAAAAGTTTTTGTGCCTTCCCTCTCCCCCAGTAGAGAATTAAATATGCTCATCTGGCAACAGAGGTGGTATTTTCATAGCCAATCTAGACTAGAAAGCTCAGTCATCACCAACATAGGTTAGGGAGAAGAAGGGAGGTGATAGAAACAACTATAGGAAGAGGGGCCAGAAATGGTTGTTTTTTGAAAGTTCTGTCCAGTTTAATGCCTTTTTTAAAAAATTCCTCTTTAGTAAAGAGGAATCACTAACCATTTCACACTGCCATTACCAGAAGTCCTCTTAACATTCACTTTTGGAAGAATGAGAACATTTTACAGGTCCTTAGGGCTAGTCTAAAATGCTGATTTCTCAAAACTGTCAGGTTTTGCAAAATCAGCATTTTAGAATAGCCCTAAGGACCTTTACATGTATCTCTATTGACAGCAAAAAAATACATTAAAAAATCACAAAAATGAGGCTGCGTACAGTGGCTCACACCTGTAATCCTAGCACTTTGGGAGGCCGAGGCGGGCAGACTGCCTGAGCTCAGGAGTTCAAAACCAGTCTGGGCAACATGGTGAAACCACCTCTCTATTAAAATATTAAAAATTAGCTGGACATGGTGGCATGCGCCTGTCGTCCCAGCTACTCGGGAGGCTGAAGCAGGTGAATTGCTTGAACTCGGGAGGCAGAGGTTGCAGTGAGCCCAGATAGTGGCACTGCACTCCAGCCTGAAGGACACAGTAAGACTCGGAAAAAAAAAAAAAAAAAATCACAAAAATAAATATTTCTTAAAAGCTGTAATAATTATTCAATAATTCACAAGATTATTTGCAGACTGTTCCTTTGTGGTGACCAATAAATCATGACTGAAGCTGAAGGCCCAAAGACAATGCTCGACAAAGGCAGAGCCATGGGGACAAAATATATCTTCCCTTAAACCTAGTTGTCTTTTCAGGGTATTTTTCCACTCTCAATAGCGCCTCTCCAGGTGTCTACAGCTTTCACTCTCTTACTTTCTGTATTAGTTCATATTGCTGCTGTAAGAAATTACTACAAGTTTGGTGACTTAAAATAACACATGTTGATCATCCTATAGTTCTGCAGGTCAGAAGTCTGACACAGGTCTCACAAGGCTAAATTCAAGGTGTCAGCAAAGCTGTGTTCCTTTAGGAGGCTCCAGCTGAGAATCTATTCCTGGTCTTTTCCAGTTTCCAGAGGCTTACCCTCATTACTTGGCTTTTGGCCCTCTTCCTCTATCTTCAAAACCTACATCACTGGGACCAGTTCTTCTCACAGCAATATGACCCTAACTCTCCTCTGTCTCCCTGTTCCAATTTTAAGAACTCTTGGGATTACACTGGGACCACCCAGATAATCCAGGATAAATCTCCCTAACTTAAAGTCAACTGCTAAGCAATGTTAATTCCATCTGCTCCCTTAATCCATCTTGCCACATAACTTATATTCACAGGTTCTAAGATTTAGGACGTGGGCGATCTCTGGGGACTAGCTGGGTCCATTATCTTGCCTACCACACCTTCCTATTAAAAACTCTGCTTATGAATTTACATTTGGACATAAATGTTGGCTACAGTTAAAGTCTATGTCATTTCCAGGGTTATTTATATCATGAAAAATAACAATCAAGATAATAAATCTGTAACGATGGTTTCGGGAAACACCCACTAGAAGGCATTAAAAGAAAAGTGTTTAAAGGATAAGTATATTAGAAGGCTGCAAGACACATCCGGCAAATCACATCATTAAGATCAATTACACTGCCAAGAACATAAAATTGATCACGCTCACATATCTTTTAAAGTCCATTTTTATAAAACACCCTTTACAAAGTTAAATAGGCTTGGAGCTAATCTGGGAGGTGTTTGATATGAAAACTGAAACTAGAAGATCTCAAAATAGATACAGATCGCAGACAAACTCAAACTACCAAAATTGAGCATTGAACATAAATGCCAAAAATCTATTTTCTAGAATTTGATTTGGAAATGTAAGTAAATCATATATTAATTTTAAATTACTCTGACGGGTCAACCTATACTAATTGTATGTTTATGGTATAGTTGAATATAAATAAGTAAATGCCTATATTGCAAAATCATTTTCAGATTTTCACCATCATTGCTTTAATTCTGGTTTAACTTTTTCTAATTTAAATTTAAATAACTGTATAGGTGAAAACTTCTATGCATGTTACTCTTCAGTATCTCTGACACATTACAAGTAATTTGTATCCTTGAAATTTTTGAGAAATTCACTTAGTTACAACAAAAATTCTACGAATAAAGCAGAAGTAGGGGAATATTATGAAATCCTCTTAAGATATCCAGTTCACATTAGTCTTAAAATATCTACATACCAAAGTCCTTTTCATCCTTCCCCATTCCCAACTCTCTGCTGCCATACCCAACCTTACCAAACTACCTGCAAGTTTCAAAAGTTCATTTAAACATCATCACCTCTACTAACGCTTTCCTTCTGCTTCAAGTATCTTTTTACCTATTAGTTAAGCTTATTTACCTGGCTTATTCTCACTTGTCTTTCAGGGTTCAGGCGAGGTATCACCTTGTCTGGAAACATTTTTCTGACTTAATCTGCCTGAATTACAAGTACCTCCTATGAGTTTGCATCAAACCTTGTGTTCTGCCCTCTATGAGAGCATTTATCACAAAATATTATTGTTATCTACTCCCTTTATACTAATCCCAAAGATTACTAAGGCAGGAACCATGTTTTATCCTTGATATTTCCATATCTGGATCACAGTAAATGTTTAAAAATAACATTTGTTGAATAAAAGAAAATACACATACTTTTAATATGCCTAATTTTTAAACAGTTCTCAAAAGCTTTGTTGCTGGCTTTCTTTTTTTTTTTTTTTTTTTTTTTTTTTTGCGACAGTGTCTCACTCTGCTGCCCAGGCTAGAGTGCAGTGGTGCAATCTCAGCTCATTGCAACTTCTGCCTCCCAGATTCAAGCAATTCTCTTACCTCAGCCTCCTGAGTAGCTGCGACTACAGGCGAAGCTGTCACACCCAGCTAATTTTTTGTTGTTTTTTTTTTAGTAGAGACGGGGTTTCACCATGTTGCCTAAGCTGGTCACAAACTCCTGAGCTCAGGCAATCCAACCATCTCAGCCTCCCAACGTGCTGGGATTACAGGTGTGAGCTCCTTTCTGAACTTTGAATGTGTCATTGCACTGCCCTCTGGCCTCCACTGTTTCTGATGAGAAGTCAACCAAGAGTATTGTTCTCTTGTACATGAAAAGTCATTTTTCTCTTGTTGCCTACAAGATTTTCTTCCCATCTAAGGGATTCAGCAGGTTGTCCATACTATGTATGTCTAGTATGGGTGGTTCTCTTTTGTGTTTATCTTACTTAAGGTTCACTAAGGCTGCTGGTTCTGAGTGTTTTTAATCAAATTTGGAAAATTCTCAGCTATTATTTTTTCAAATTTGTTTTTCTACCACTTTCCTTCTCTTCACCTGTCCCATTACATGCATGTTTTGGAACACTTGACACTGACCCACAGATCTCAGAGGTTCTATTCTTTTATTTTCCAAACGTTTTTCTCTGTTCTTTGGACTGGACAATTTCTGTTAATTTTTCAAATCCATCAACTCTTCTATCACCTCAGATCTGCTTTTGAGCCAATTGGAAGAAAGTTCATTTCAATTATACTTTTCAACTCTAGAGTTTCCATTTGTTTTTTTGTTTGCTTGTTTGAGATGGAGTTTCGCTCTGTTGGCCAAGCTGGAGTACAACACTATCTTAGCTTACTGCAGCCTCCACCTCCTAGGTTCAAGCAATTCTCCTACCTCAGCCTCTGCGGGAGCTGTTTTATGGGCACATACCACCAGGCCTGG
>NW_016109481.1:3806-4806 GCF_001604975.1 Cebus imitator | reverse complement strand
TCTATCGTCGATGGGCATTTGGGCTGGTTCCAGGTCTTTGCTATTGTAAACAGTGCTGCAATGAACATTCGTGTGCATGTGTCCTTATAGTAGAATGATTTGTAATCCTTTGGATATATACCCAGTAATGGGATTGGTGGGTCAAATGAAATTTCTATAGATTATTTTTTTAGAGACAAGGTGTCACTCTGTCACGCAGGCTGGAGTATGGTGGCATGCTCATGGCTCACTGTAGCCTTCACCGATCCTTCTGCTTCAGCCTCCTGAGTAGTTGGAACTACGGGCTTACGCCACCACACTAAGCTAATTTGTAATTTATTTTAGAGTTGGGGTCTTGCTTTGTTGCCCATGCTGGTCTTGAGCTCCTGACCTTAAGTAATCCTCCTTCCTTGGGCTCCTGAAGTGCTAGAATTACAGGTGTGAGCCAATGTGCCTTGCCAATACCTGTTTTTACATTTTTAAAAAATTATGTCTTTAAGGTACAAATTCTTATAGAAATCATTTTGAGAAATTTTAGAAAAAATGGTGGAACTTTCAGCTGAACCAAGAGATTAAGAGATTATTTTTTCCCTTCTTAAATTGACCTCATTTTGTTCATTTATAAAACGAAAGATCTGGTTGCATTGGTCCCTAAGTCTTTCCAACTCCACTATTTTATCTTTTTATGATTCCATCAAGAAAATTGTGTATGATTTAATACTACAGTGGATAACATTTAGTATAGGAATCTGAGTATAGAGTCAGAATCATACTGCTGGGTTCAAAGCTCGTTCTGCCACTTATTAGTTAAGTGAACTTGAGCAAGTTACTTGCTTCTCTGCTTTAGTTTTGAATTTGAAAATCTGGAGATAATAATAGGACCTATGGTTATTAGGAAGATTAAATAAGTTAATACATGCAATGTGCTTAGAACAGTGACTGGCAAATAGTAAGCATTGAATAAATGTTAGTTATTATTTGCTCACTTTATTGACAGGAAAAGTCTTTTTTTTTTTTTTTT
>NW_016109481.1:0-1126 GCF_001604975.1 Cebus imitator | reverse complement strand
TAGTAGAGACGGGGTTTCACCGTGTTGACCAGGATGGTCTCGATCTCTCGACCTCATGATCCACCCGCCTCGGCCTCCCAAAGTGCTGGGATTACAGGCGTGAGCCACCGCGCCCGGCCACATTGTTATTTTTTTTAACGGCTGCGCAGCATTCCATGATATGAGTGTACCACTATTTAGCTATCGATGGACATTTAGGCAGTTTCCAGTTTCTTTCTACAGGAGCCAGCACTGCAATGTGGTGGGTCATAACTTTTTCTTTTTTTTCAAATGTGGTCTTATATTTCATCCAGGCTGGCGTGCAGTGGCATGATCATACCTCACTGCAGCCTCAAACTCCTGGACTGAAACAATCCTTCTGCCTCAGCCTCCAGAGTGACTGGGAGTACAGGTGTGTGCCACCATGCCCAAGTCATATTTTTAATTTTTTGTAGAGACGAACAGGATCTTGCTGTTTTGACCAGGCTGGTCTTGAACTTCTGGCCTCAGTGGATGGGCCTCCCAAAGTGCTGGGATTACAGGAATGCACCACTGTGCCCAGCTTTAAATAACTTTTTATTTCCCTTTCTGTAACTCAAGTCTTTTGTGCATTTTTCCTTGGACACTGGCCTTCTTATCAAAGTTTAACAACTGTTTATGTATAGGGATTAACCCTTAGTCTGTTGTATGGATTGCAAATATACATGTATTTTTATTTGTATATGCAGTTTGTCTTTTAACTTTGTATATGGCATAGTTTTCCAAGTATACTTTTATTTTATTTTATTTTATTTTTCATCTTGCATGTTTTTCCAGTGTACCAAGCAGAGTTTTTAAAAAGTTGTTTTATGGCTTCTGGGTTTAAAAGTTATATTTAGAAAGACTTTCTCATTCTGAAATTAAAAAAACAAATAAATAAAATGTCCCGATTAAAAAAAATATTTTATGACTTTGTTTTTCACATATAAATATTTGTTCCATCTGGAATTTGTTTTATTTTAATTTGTAAGGTAGAGATCTAATTTTATTTTATTTCTCCAGATGGCTATCCAGTTGTTACAGTAGCATTTACTAAATAATATGTCAGTTGCTAACTGAATTTAGCATATACTAAATTTCTGTGTGCATTTTTTTTTTTTTTTTTTTT
>NW_016109480.1:5000-6201 GCF_001604975.1 Cebus imitator | reverse complement strand
CAGTGACACCATCTTGGCTCACGGCAATCTCCGCTCCCTGGGTTCAAGCAATTCTCAAGGCAGCCCCTAAACCTAACCATGAACATTCTCATAAGGAGAGGGAAATTTGGACACAGATATATTTATTTAAAGAAAACAAAAAACAGCTCCTTGGCACCTGTCTTGAGTGTAGCAGTGACAAGTATTGTCTTCAGCTGTGAGGTCAGCCCAGGTTACAGGTGGATACAGGGTCAGAAAGGGGCAGAAACACACAGGGTTACCCTTGAGGGTGACCATACCAACCCCCAGTGCAGGAAGAGTGCGTTTCTGGAATTGGCTAGGATTGACGAGGTTTGCCTCCTGACACCTGGTAGAAAGAAGCTGATATTTGTTTTCTATAGTTCTATAACGGATGACCATAAACCAGGTGGCTTTAGACGACAGAAATGTATTTTTGCACAGTGCTGGAGGCCAGAATCGGGGTGTGGGCAGGGTCACTGCGCTCCCTCTGAAGGCTCCAGGGAGGATCCTGCCTGCCTCCTCCAGCTTCTGTTGGTGGCCGACAGGCTTTGGTGTGGCCTGGCTTCACTCCAATTTCTGCTTCCAACACTGCATGGCTTTCTTCCCTGTCTCTTTCTAGTGTGAGGCTACTATAAGTCCATCTGCACGGAATGAAGTTGCATGAAGCTTCATGGTCTCTTGTCTAAAGATTCCATAAGAATACTCTTCTGGCCGGGCGCAGTGGCTCACGCCGGTAATCCAAGCACTTTGGAGGCCAAGGCGGGCGGATCACCTGAGGTCGGGAGTTCAAGACCAGCCCGACCCACATGGTGAAACCTCGTCTTAAAAAAAAGAAAAATTCTTCTAAGGGAGATCTGGTGGATTGCTAGGTTTCTGATTTAATGACACTGTCTGATTCTTTTTGCCTCCTACACTTCCTGAAATGTATTTTACAATATACGTTTTAGAATTTTAATATTAATTTTGAACAAGTTCATAAAGTAATACAGTGTAATAGCAATCTTTCTCAAACCGTCCAAAAATTGAAGAGGAGGAAATACTCCCAAACTGATTTTATGAATCCAGTATTACTCTGATATGAAAGCCAGAAAAGAAACTCTACATGAAAAAAATATATAGGTCAATAACCCTCAGGAGCATACATGTAAAAATGTTCAAAAAATTAACAAGCAGAATTTAGGAGTACACTGAGATAATCATT
>NW_016109480.1:0-2875 GCF_001604975.1 Cebus imitator | reverse complement strand
AATGAAAATGAGTACATCTCTAATGGATAGAGGATCCCCCAGAAATCAGAAATAAAACTACCATATGATTCAGGAATCTCACTTCTGAGCATATATACAAAAGGTTTAAAATGGTGAAGAGATAACTGCACTCTCCCTTGTGAAACTGATAGCAACACTGTTTACAACAGTCAAAATGTGGAAAAAAACTGTGTTTTTATGCACTGAAAGATACATAAAGAAAACGTGGTGTGTGCTGTGTGTGTATTAATAATGAAATGCTGTTCTGCCTTAAAAAAATCTAAAACTGCTATTTGGGACAACATGGATTAACCTAAAGGACATTATTTTGAGTAAAATAATTCAGGTACAGAAAGACAAATACTGCCTGATCTCATTTATATACAGAATCTAAAAAAGTTAAACTCATACAAGCAGAGAGTAGAATGGTGGTTATCATGTTGCAAGCGTGGTGGATAGGTTAGTAGTAATGTATATTTTAGAATTGCTAAAAGAGGAAATTTCAACTTTTCTCACCACACACATAAAATACGTTGAAGTAATACAGGTTAATGAGCTTGATTTAATTCTCCAAACATGTGTACACACATACAAATATCATTTTGTACACCAGAGATATATAAAACTCTTATCTCTCAATTAAGTTAAAGAAGAGAAATCAGAAATAGCCAGGAGAGGGCTTCCAGGCTATAGGGAGGTAAGAGACAAACAGTTGCCTTCTTTTGAGTTTCTGATTAGCCTCTTCGAAGGAGGCAATCAGACAAGCATTTATCTCAGTGAGCAGAAGGGTGATTTTGAATAGAATGGGAGGCTCCTTTGCCTTAAGAAGTTCCCAGGTTGACTTTTTCTTTTACCTTAGTGATTTTGGAGCCCAAGATTTATCTTTCTTTGACATTTTCCCCTTTCTTTTTTAAAAATATTTTGGGAAAAGCATTTTAGAAGAAAATAAGTCTCTGGTCTCAGGTTTCATCTAATCTCTCACGGCTAGAATAATTTATTCCTGGATGGGTAGGTCCCAAGTTATTAGGCAAGTTCATTTTTGGCAGATTGTGAAGTCTCATGTCTTATGAAGAGAAAATAGGGGGAGGAATGGAGAAAAACAACAACAAACCAAAGGACAATCCTGAAAAATCAGTATAGGCAATAGGTTGCTGTTATTTTCTTTTGAAGTTTAAGGTGTCCAGCTTTAGTTCAAAGGGATTTCTAAAAGCACAGCTTAGTTTTTGTTGACTCCAAATTAAAAACAAAAATGGGAAAAAAGGAAAAAAATTGAAAACATTATTTTACACACTTGTAGCCAAGAAAAATCAGTCCAAACTGTAGAAAATAGCAAAAATTGAAAAATATTAGGAAAGACTAGAATTTAAACACAGATGTAGGCCGGGCGCGGCGGCTCAAGCCTGTAATCCCAGCACTTTGGGAGGCTGAGGCGGGTGGATCACGAGGTCAAGAGATCGAGACCAACCTGGTCAACATGGTGAANACGATTCAGGAATCTCACTTCTGAGTATATATACAAAAGGTTTAAAATGGTGAAGAGATAACTGCACTCTCCCTTGTGAAACTGATAGCAACACGGTTTACAACAGTCAAAATGCGGAAAAAAACCTGTGTTTTTATGCATTGAAAGATACATAAAGAAAACGTGGTGTGTGCTGTGTGTGTATTAATAATGAAATGCTGTTCTGCCTTAAAAAATATATAAAACTGCTATTTGGGACAACATGGATTAACCTAAGGGACATTTTGTTGAGTAAAATAATTCAGGTACAGAAAAACAAATACTGCCTGATCTCATTTATATACAGAATCTAAAAAAGTTGAACTCATACAAGCAGAGAGTAGAATGGTGGTTATCATGTTGCAAGCGTGGTGGATAGGTTAGTAGTAATGTATATTTTAGAATTGCTAAAAGAGGAAATTTCAACTTTCCTCACCACACACATAAAATACGTTGAAGTAATACAGGTTAATGAGCTTGATTTAATTCTCCAATCATGTGCACACACATTTTGTACACCAGAGATATATAAAACTCTTATCTCTCAATTAGGTTAAAGAAGAGAAATCAGAAATAGCCAGGAGAGGGCTTCCAGGCTATAGGAAGGTAAGAGACAAACAGTTGCATTCCTTTGAGTTTCTGATTAGCCTCTTCAAAGGAGGCAATCAGACAAGCATTTAACTCAGTGAGCAGAAGGGTGATTTTGAATAGAATGGGAGGCTCCTTTGCCTTAAGAAGTTCCCAGATTGACTTTTTCTTTTACCTTAGTGATTGATTTTGGAGCACCAAGATTTATCTTTCTTTGACATTTTCCCCCTTTTCTTTTTTTTAAATCTTTTGGGAAAATCATTTTAGAAGAAAATAAGTCTCTGGTCTCAGGTTTCATCTAATCTCTCATGGCTAGAATAATTTATTCCTGGATGGGTAGGTCCCAAGTTATTAGGCAAGTTCATTTTTAGCAGATTGTGAAGTCTCATGTCTTATGAAGAGAAAATAGGGGGAGGAATGGAGAAAAACAACAACAAACCAAAGGACAATCCTGAAAAATCAGTATAGGCAATAGGTTGCTGTTATTTTCTTTTGAAGTTTAAGTTGTCCAGCTTTAGTTCAAAGGGATTTCTAAAAGCACAGCTTAGTTTTTGTTGACTCCAAATTAAAAACAAAAATGGGAAAAAAGGAAAAAAAATTGAAAACATTATTTTACACACTTGTAGTCAAGAAAAATCAGTCCAAACTGTAGAAAATAGCAAAAATTGAAAAATATTAGGAAAGACTAGAATTTAAACACAGATGTACTATAGTTTTTAAAATATAATTTTTTTCTCTTCAGTTTCTTATTTTTTACTAAAGACAAATCATAGTAGGACTGATTTG
>NW_016109479.1:3619-4808 GCF_001604975.1 Cebus imitator | reverse complement strand
AGCAATTAATAGCCTACCAACCAAAAAAAGTCCAGGACCAGATGGGTCCACAGCCAAATTCTACAAGAGGTACAAAGAGGAGCTGGTACCATTCCTTCTGAAACTATTCCAAACAAAACAAAGTACAAAGAGGCGCTGGTACCATTCCCTTTGAAACTATTCCAAACAATACAAAAAGAGGGAATCCTCCCTAACTCATTTTATGAGACCAACATCATCCTGATACCAAAACCTTGCAGAGACACAACTAAAAAGAAAATTTCAGGCCAATATCCATGATGAACATTAATGTGAAAATCCTCAATAAAATACAGGCAAACAGAATCCAACAGCACATCAAAAAGCTTATCCATCAAGATGAAGTCGGCTTCATCCCTGGGATGCAAGGCTGGTTTAACATACGTAAATCTATAAACATAATCCATCACATAAACAGAACCAAAGACAAAAACCACATGATTATCTCAACAGATGCTGAGAAGGCCTTCGACAAAATTCAACAGCCTTTTACACTAAAAACTCTCAATAAGCTAGGTATCAGTGGAACATATCTCAAAATAATAAGAGCTCGCTATTTATGACAAACCCACAGCCAGTATCATACTAAATGGGCAAAAACTGGAAGCATTCCCTTTTAAAACAGGCACAAGACAAAGATGCCCTCTCTCACCACTCCTATTCAACATAGTACTGGAAGTTGTGGCCAGGGCAATCAGGCAAGTAAAAGATATAAAGGCTATTCAATTAGGAAAAGAGAAAGTCAAACTGTCCCTATTTGCAGACTACATGATTGTATTAGAAGACTGCATTGTCTCAGCCCAAAATCTCCTTAAGATGATAAGCTTCAGCAAAGTCTTAAGATACAAAATCAATGTGCAACAATCACAAGCATTGCTCTACACCAATAACAGACTGAGAGCCAAAATCATGAGTGAACTCCCATTCAAAATTGCTACAAAGAGAATAAAATACCTAGGAATATAACTAACAAGGAATGTGAAGGACCTCTTCAAGAACTACAAACCACTGTTCAAGGAAATAAGAGAGGACACAAACAGATGGAAAAACATTCCATGCTCATGGTTAGGAGGAATCAATATTGTGAAAATGGCCATACTGTCCAAAGTAATTTATAGATTCAATGCTATCCACCCCCCTTCAAGCTACCACTGACTTTCTTCACAGAATT
>NW_016109479.1:0-1734 GCF_001604975.1 Cebus imitator | reverse complement strand
AAAAAAAAAAAAAAAAAGAAAAGTGGTCCTTGTGGTGTTAGAACTATTCAATTTCTTGACTGACGTGTGTACATGAACCTATAGAAGTAATAAAACTGTACAGAAATTAATACACACACAAAAATGAGTACAAGTAAAACAGGGAAAATCTAAACACAACCAGTGGATTATATCAATGTCAGTATTCTGTTTGTGAGACAATGACTCCATCTTAATCACAAACTTACATTACATTTCCAAAGAACTCCAAGGTAGGGAGTTGAAGACCTGCCTGGCTAACATGGAGAAACTCTGTCTCTACTAAAAATACAACAACAACAAGCCCAGCTAATTGCCAACAAGCCCAGCTAATTTTGGGGGGGTTTTTTTGTAGAGATGGGCTTTCACCATGTTACCCAAGCTGGTCTTGAACTCCTGGGCACAAGCAATTGCCCACCTCAGGCTCCCAAAGTGCTGGGATTACATGTATCATGTAACCCATATGCTCATATTTGATAGCAAGGAAAGTTATACCACAAAATGTATGTAATTTCTAAAAGGGATGTAAATAAATAAAAACCCAGCATAGAACCACTGCAGGCTCAAGTGGGTTTTCAAAGAATCACAGCAGATGAAAGATCAGTAAGAAGCATTAAGCAGAGGCTCCCCACAGATACAAATTCCAAAATTCCAGTGCTTCATGAGATTTAGCCACACTAAATTACTGCTTTCCACAATAATTCTAAAAAAGTAAATAAGAAAGATCGCTGATTAGTCCATTTAAGCAAGCAAGCCAGCATACAGTTCAGCTACTATTTTTTAGGTTACTACCCTTCAAGATGAAGAACTCACTAAAATAATGGCCTATCTTCACTTATAGAACTGAGGCTAAAATGAACTACCACTAACTGCCTATGAAGGAATAAGTCTGGATTCCAACAGCAACTTCTTTTTTTCTATTTTCGGGGAGCGGGGAGGACAGAGTTTCGCGCTTGTTGCCCAGGCTGGAGTGCAACAGCACCATCTCAGCTCACCACAACCTCTGCCTCCTGGGTTCAATCCATTCTCCTGTCTCAGCCTCCCGAGTAGCTGGGACTACAGGCATGTGCCATCACGCCCAGCTAATTTTGTATTTTTAGTAGAGACAGGTTTCTCCATGTTGGTCAGGCTGGTCTCCAACTCCCGACCTCAGGTGATCGCCGGCCTCGGGCTCCCAAAGTGCTGGGATTACAGGCGTGAGCCACTGCGCCTGGCCTAGCAGCTTCTTAATTATGACAAGGAACAAAATGTCTCTAGAAAGATGCAGGAACAGGACAGGTACCCCAAAAATGAGACTTGTTTTATTTCACAGGTAGCATTTTGGGCAGTGCCCTTGAAAATGCTCAATTTCAGATATTATTTGTCATTCTTTCAGCACATCCATCATCTTGATCTATTTGAAGAAAAATCACTGACAAGGTAATTTAAAATCTTGCCAGTCTATGAACCAAACTTGTCAAAACTGCTTTGAAAGCTTGGGGGCATAGGGACGTTAAGAACAATCCTTTATAAAAGATTGACTCTTCCTCCTGAATAGGTACCTAGCATTTTCTTTTTTTGGAGACAAGGTCCACTCTGTCACTCAGGCTGGAGTACAGTAGGGCAATGAGCCTCGACCTCCAAAGGTCAAGCAATCCTCCCACCTCAGTTTCCCGAGTAGCTAGGAACCACAGGCACGCGCCACCACTCCCAGCTAATTTTTATTTTGAGGGTTTT
>NW_016109478.1:3089-4809 GCF_001604975.1 Cebus imitator | reverse complement strand
AAGAAAGGGTATCAGAGATTAAATATAAACTCAATGAAATCAAATGAGAAGGCAAGATCAGAGAAAAAAGAGTGAAGAGAAATGCACAAAGCCTCTAAGAATTATGTGAAAAAACCTAATCCACACTTGCTCGGTGTACCTGAATGTGACAGGGAGAATGCATCCAAGCTGGAAAACACTCTTCAGGATACTATCCAGGAGAACTTCTGCAACCTAGCAAGGCAGGCCAACATTCAAATTCAGGAAACACAGAGAACACCACGAAGATATTCCTCAAGAAGAGCAACCCCAAGGCACATAATCATCAGATTCACCATGGGTGAAATAAAGGAATAAGTGCTAAGGGCAGCCAGAGGGAAAGGTTGGGTCACTCACAAAGGGAAGCCCATCAGACTCACAGCACACCTCTTGGCAGAAACCCTACAAGTCAGAAGAGAGTGGGGGCCAATGTTCAACATCCTTAAAGAAAAGAACTTTCAACCCAGAATTTCATATCCAGCCAAACTAAGCTTCATAAGTAAAGGAGAAATAAAATCTTTTATGGACAAGCAATTGCTGAGAGATTTCATCACCACCAGGCCTGCCTTACAAGAGCTCCAGAAGGAAGCACAAAACATGGCAAGGAACAACCAGTACCAGCCATTGGAAAAACGTACCAAATGGTAAAGACCGTTGACACGACGAAGAAACTGCATCAACTAATGGGCAAAACAACCAGCTAGTATCAAAATGGCTTGATCAAATTCACACATAACAATATTAACCCTAAATGTAAACAGGGTAAATGCCCCAATGAAAAGACACAGACTGGTAAATTGGAAAAAAAGTCAAATCCATCAGCGTGCTGTATTCAGGAGACCCATCTCATGTACAAAGACACACATAGACTCAAAATAGAGAGATAGAAGAAGATTCACCAAGCAAATGGAGAGCAAAATAAAGCAGGGGTTGCCATCCTACTCCCTGACAAAATAGACTTTAAACCAACAAATATCAAAAGAGACAAAGAAGAGCATTACATAGTGGTAAAATGATCAATGCAACAAGAAGAAATAGCTAACCTAAATATCTATGCACCTAATACGGAAGCACTTAGATACATAAAGCAAGTTCTTAACAACCTACAAAGAGACTTAGACGCCCACACAATAATAGTGGGAGACTTTAGCCCTCCACTGTCAAACTTAGACAGGTCAATGAGACAGAAACTCAACAAGGATATCCAAGACCTTAAAGCAGATGTGCACCAAGTGGACCTATTAGACATTTACAGAACTCTACACCCCAAATCCACAGAATATGTATTATTCTCAACACCACATCACACTTACTCTAAAATTGACCACATAATGGGAAGTAAATTACTCCTCAGCAAATGCAAAAGAATGGAAATCATAACAACCAGTCTCACAGACCGTGCAATCAAAATTAGAACTCAGAATTAAGAAACTCACTCAAAACTGCACAACTTGATGGACACTGAACAACTTGCTTCTGGATGACTACTGGATAAATAACAAAATGAAAGCAGAAAAAAGATATTATTTTAAACCAATGAGAATGAAGACACATGTACCAGAATCTCTTTAAATTTAAAACAATGTCTAGAGGGAAATTTATAGCAATAAATGCCCACACGAGAAAGAAGGAAAGATCTAAAATCAACACCCTACTGTCATAATTTAAAAAACTAGAGAAGAAGGTTGAACAAATTCAAAAG
>NW_016109478.1:0-774 GCF_001604975.1 Cebus imitator | reverse complement strand
GTCTCTATTTGCAAATAACATGATTGTATATTTGCAAGACCCCATCATCTCAGCCCAAAATCTCCTTAAGCTGATAAGCAACTTCAGCAAAGTCTCAGGATACAACATCAATGTGCAGAAATCACAAGCATTTCTATATACCAATAACAGAGAGCCAAATCATGAGTAAACTCTCATTTACAATTCCTACAAAGAGAATAAAATACCTAAGAATAAAACTAACAAAAGATACGAAGGACGTCTTCAAGAATAACTACAAACCACTACTCAGGGAAATACGAGAGGACACAAACATTTGGAAAAACATTCCATGCTCATGGTTAGAAAGAATCAATATCATGAAAATGGCCATACTGGCCAAAGTAATTTATAGATTCAATGCTATCCTCATCAAGCTACCATCCACCTTCTTTACAGAACTGGAAAAAAAAACCGCCTTAAACTTCATGTGGAATCAAAAAAGAGCCCACACAGTCAAGACAATCCTAAACAAAAGAAACAATGCTGGAGGCATCATGCTACCTGACTTCAAACTGTACTGCAAGGGTACAGTAATCAAAACAGCATGGTACTGGTACCAAAACAGAGATATAGACCAATGGAACAGAACAGAGGGGTTGGAAGCAATGCTACACATTTACAACCGTCTGATCATTGACAAACCTGACAAAAACAACATTGGGAAAGGATACCCTGTTTAATAATTGGTGTTGGGAAAACTGGCTAGCCATTTGCAAAAGGTGAAATGAGAACCCTTCCTTACACCTTATACAA
>NW_016109477.1:0-4818 GCF_001604975.1 Cebus imitator | reverse complement strand
AAAAAAAAAAAAAAAAGAATGTGTATATTTTGGTAATCTTTTCAAGAAAAGGACTGAAACATTGATTTTCATCAGACTTTTCTAATGTGTTATAAATTATGCTAATTTTAAAGAAAAATAGTTAACAGAATAAAAGAAATATAAGTTCCAAAAATTAGGTGAAGAAAATTGTGATAAGAAATTAAAAATCATTCCTAGAAACACACATGCTTAAAACTTAAAAGAAAACATTGAAAGAGGACAAACATAAAACACAAAATGTTATAGTAGAAATTGGCCTAAATATATGAATCATCAAAATAAGTGTTTTCGAAATAAATACACTATTGAAAATATTGACAACTTAGGTTTATTTTTTAATACTACCATATGCTGCTTAAAAGCAAGTTTGTAAAGAATGAAAATAAAATGTGGAAAATGACAGTTAAAAATTTCAGAATACATATATTTATATCTGACCATGAAGACTTCAAAGCACATCCAAGATTATTAGTGACAGATATATTTAACTAAGAAATTGTGACAATGTCAAACATCCATATTGAAAATAAAATTGTTAGAATTACAAGTGGAATTGACAAACACATTAACATAAGAGAGATTTTTGAACAGATTCCACTAATCAATAAGAAAAACAGAAAATTAAAGTGTCTGAACACAAAATTAACAAGCTATTTGGAAGGAGACACATACAAGCCTGAACTTAATAATTAGGTAACAAATATTTTTTGGAACACACAAAATATTTACCAACAAGAACTATGTTCATACCCTTCCCCTCCCCCCAAAAAGAAGAAAGCCTCAACTTCATCTCAGGAAATATTAAGAACTAGCAAAAGACAAACCTCAGACAAGGTGTGAAACTAACACAGAACTTGAGAAATGCCTTTGGAAGCTGAAATTTCTTTTAAACTTAGACCTCATAGAAGAAGTGGAGGACGGAAGGTAGCTGTGTCTGATCTTGGTTTTTCCCACAGTTGCCTTGAGAAAATCGCCTCCCCCAACTATCACAGAAATGAGAACGTTGCACTTTGTGTGATACAATAGACTTTTGCCTTTTTATAGCTACCCAGAATCTTTTGAATGCCCTCCTTATATTTTGAAATTTCTATGTGTTCTGAATCCTGCCTACCTAAAATAGGAAAGCCAGGATGCAACACCTCAATTTCATTTGCACTTCTAATGTTTTAATGATGTAGGCTTCTTTAGTTAGATATGTATTTAGGAGAATTTCTTTTAGAATAGATAAAACGAAAGAGGCAACACTTAGGTGTTTGCCTGTGTCAGAGAAATCAAGTCCATTTGCAAGGTTCCCAGAGACAGATTTTTTTTACCCACTATTATCAGCAGAATATAAGTATGTAAGTACAGCAAGCAGCCTTACAGGCCCACAAAACCTGCCTTCCTCTGTGCTGCCCTCATATAATTTCCCTCTCTGAGTGTGAGCAGAACCTGTGATTATGATAGGGCATCACTGCTGTGATGAGTTGATCTGAATGAAACAAAAGAGCATCTTGGCCCAATTAGGTGACCCCTTAACTGGGAAGTTGAAAGATTCCACGTATGAGAATGCCTTTGGAGAAACATGTACGGCAAGGAACTGTGGGTAGCTTCTGGGAGCCTAAAGTGACACCTAGACTTCGGCCAGCAAGAAAACTGAGGCCTCAGTCTCACAATCATAAGGAACTAAACTCTATCAAAGGCACACTTATTTGAAAGGGCACCCCTCGCTCCAGAAAGAACCATAGCCAAGTCGATACTGTGATTTCAATCTCTGAGGCCCTGAAAACAGTAGCCAATCATCCGTACCTGGGCTTCCAATCCCCAGAAACCATGGAATTCACAGTTGTTTGCCATTTTAAGACACTAAATGAGTGGTTGTTTGTAACACAGTAATACAAAACTAATATATGCATGGTTTTAAATGCTTATGGTGAAAAGTTACAGGATTTTTCATCCCGCAGCCAAAGTGATGTAGCTCTTTATCCTGTGTGCAAAGCTCTTCTTTTACAAGTAAAAGAAGAGACCAACACAACAAGAAGGAAAAGTAAGACTGGACTGAACGTGGTGACTCACACCTGTAACCCCAGCACTTTGAGAGACCAAGGCAGAAGGATGGTTTGAAGTCAGGGGTTCAAGACCAGCCCTGGCAGTATCACGAGACCTCATCTCTACTAAAAATTAAAAAAAAAAAAAAAAAAAAAAAAAATTAGCCTGGTGTGGTGGCACTTGCCTGTAGTTTCAGCTATTCAAGAGGCTGAGGCAGAAGAATTGCTCAAACCTGGGAGGCTGATGAGCTGCAGTCACACCACTGCATTCCAGCCTGGGTGACAGAGCAAGACTCTGCCTCAAAAATAAAAATAAAAATAAAATAAATAAAAGACAGCATCACCAGCCACAAGATAGCAGATCTTATAACCTCCAATTCTTTGTCAGAAATGTTCATTTTCACCAAAGTGACTAAATGTAACCAACTACCTAAAGTAGCAAGCCTCCAAGGTGACCTCCAGTAATCCTCACCTCCTGGTATTCATACCCTTTTGCATTATACTAGGATAGATGTTCGTAACTAACAGCATATGGGAAAGTAATAGTATGTTGCTTCTGAGATTAAGTTGTTAGAGATTGAGGGTTCCATCTGGGAAGCTCCCTCTTTAAATTATTTTCTCTCCTCAGTGACATGTTCAGAAGGAAGTCAGTGTACCATTCTGAGAAAAGTCTTATGTAGAGGTCCACATGGCAAGCGATGGTAGCTTCAGGCCAACAGCCAGCAAGAATCTAAGGCCTACAAAAACCATCTGAATAAACTTGGAAGAAGATTCTCTAGCCCAAATTGAGCACTGAGATGACTGCATTCCAGGCTTACAGAAAAACTGAAATATTTTGAAAGATTCTGACACCAAACCATCTGGCTGAGTTGCTCCCAGGTTCGTGACCCTCAGAAACTATGAAATACTAAATGTTTATTATTCAAGCTGCTAAGTTTTAAGTGATTTGTTATGATAGAAGAGATAACCAATGTAGTACGAAGTACCTGATTCACTTCCAATCTCTCTGAAATTTTAAAAATTCATTTGGAAATAAAAATGAAATTATAACTTCTCATAGTTTGTTGGTTGCAGTGGAAGCCATGCATGGGGAAAACACATGGCACTGAATGTATATATTAGGTAAGAAGAGGGATCTAAAATCAATACCATAAGGTTACAACTTAGGAAACTAGTAAAGAAGAACAAATTAAATCTCAATAAACAGAAGGAAAAAATAATAGAAATTAGAATGGAAATCAATATGATAAACAACAAGACACAAAGATAAACAACAAAACCACAAGCTGGATCTTTGAGAAGATCAATAACATTTAAAAAATATCTTGCCTGTCTAACCAAGAAAATTTTTAAAAACATGCAAATTATTAATACTAGAAATGAAAGAGGGGTTGTTACTACATATTCTAAAACATTAAAAACATAATGAAGTATTATGAACAACTCTCTGCCCACATAGTGGATAAAATTAGCACACAAAAAATAAATGCTTTGGTATAAATCTAACAACATGTGGAGCATGTGGAGCAGCTCTCATTCCTTGCTGGTGTGAATGCAACATGTATTTACCAAATAATAGAAATACAGGTCAACCAAACAGATTAGAGAACCCAGAAACAGACTCACAATTAAGTCAACTAAGTTTTGACAAAGCTATGAGCATCATTCAATGAACAAGTTTACTATATTCAAGAATAGTGCCAAGAAAATTGGATATTCATAAGCAAAAACAAAAAGAGTAAACTTTGATTTATGCCTTACAAGATATACAGAATTCAACCTAAAATAGACAAAACACCACCTGCACATATAATCTAAAACTCTAAAACTCAACAAATAAATATTTTGAGACATTGAGTTGGGAAAAAAATAGCTTAGATATAACATCAAGAGGATAATCCACAGTAGAAAATTACTGAGAGAAGAGCCTAAGTAACATAGGTGTTGAAACCAACAAGCAGGGAGTTTTAAGTAGTGGTTATTAAAATGTTAACATCAGCAATGGAAAAGGTAGAAAACACGCATGTTTATTTCGAATAATCTAAATATTTATGTTGAGGGAAAATATTTGTGAACTAGAAAGTGTGTTTATAATCAAACTATCTGTTGAGATTGAATAAATGAGGATAATACGCACAAAAACTTACAGAATTTACCAGCCACAAACCTCCTAGTTCTGAAGAACACACTTCAGGAACAAGAAGGAGGAGGTAAAAAAAAAAAAAAAAAAAAAAAAAAAAAAAAAAAAAAAAAAAAAAAAAAAAAAAATAACAAAGGACCCTGCGTGAAAAATCTGTGATACAAGAGGAAAGATGAGAAAGGGAATAAGGAAAGCTGTAAATTAGTGTAAATATGTTGGCTCTATAATAGTGTCTAGTTTGTGAATTTTTTAAAAAGACTAAAATTGAGACTATCAATTGCATGTAAGTCCAGGAAATATGAAGGAGATTGAAATCCTCTAAAGAATATGTGTATTTGACTGGGCACAGTGGCTCACACCTGTAATTCCAGCACTTTGGGAGGCCGAGGCAGGCAGATCCTTTGAGGTCAGGAGTCTGAGACCAGCCTTGCCAATGTAATGAAACCTTGTCTCTACCAAATACACAAAAAATTAGTTGGGCGTGGTGGTGCGCACCTGTAGTCCCAGCTATTTGGGAGGCTGAGGCAGGAGAATTGCTTGAACCTGGGAAGCAGAGATTGCAGGAGCCTCGATAATGCCACTGCACTCCAGCCACAGTGACAGTGAGACTCTGTTTAATGAAAAAAAAAA
>NW_016109476.1:3388-4821 GCF_001604975.1 Cebus imitator | reverse complement strand
CCTCCTGGGTTCAAACAATTCTCTTGCCTCAGTTTTCTGAGTAGCTGGGATTACAGACATGTGCCACCATGTCCAGCTAATTTTCTACTTTTAGTAGAATGGAGTTTCTCCATGTTGGTCAGGCTGGTCTCGAACTCCTGACCTCAGGTAATCTGCCCACCTCAGCCTCCCAAAGTGCTGGGATTACAGGCGTGAGCCACCACACCCAGCCGATATGTCTCTTAAGTCTCTTTTAATATATAGATTTTAATTAGGGCTTCATTAATTTGATCTCTATGTAAAGAGTGACAGAAATCCTCTCTCATATTCCAGTTAAATAATCAATACAATCTAAGTAATTTAGTTGTGCTATTTGGAACATATTAGTTTTTGATGCAATGAAATGATCACAAGAAAAGCAGTATCAAGGAAAGAAAAAAGTAAAGATGTCAATACGGTACAACTCAGCTATAAACACTTACTTATAAAGACAAATTATACAACCTAAGAAGGAATTCCTTAAAAAGCATGCGTGGATGTGTGTATGTCTGTTTACCTTATTTGCATTATAGATTGGCAAAGTATCTCATTCTAAAGTTATGGTATTTAGACAGATTTGTGGTTGTAAATCTGGCACTTAAATAGTTATCTTGATTGTCAAGAAATATTACTTAAAAATTTATTAAATAAGTACCATACATTTCTAAAGTTATACAGTTTTTTTAAGTACTGAATTAGCAATTCTCACAAGGGCCATTTTGTTTCAATTTATGTAGACTGCATTGTTGGATACAACTTTCTCCACTGCAGGAGTATCATAAGGCTAATGACTGGGAAATACCGTTTTTTTTTTTTTTTTCTGTATGGAGTAATATATATGGATGAAAGGATCTTAAAATTGGGAGGATTTTTCAATCTAAAATTAGACGCTCATACAAGAGAACCTCTTTCGTACTATAGACTCCCTTCTCCTTCCCCTAATTCCCAACCTGTTCATAGCAGGTGGTGACTGCTATTCCTCCCCTAGCCCCCTATTCCCCAGGCCTCAATGTGTGATGTTCCCCTCCCTGTATCCCTGTGTTCCCATGTTCAACACCCACTTATGATGGAGAACATGTGGCGTTTGGTTTTCTGTTCTTCTGTCAGTTTGCTGAGAATGATAATTTCCAGTTTCATCCACGTCCCTGCAAAGGACATGAACTCATCGTTTTTTATGGCTGCATAGTATTCCATGGTATATATGTGCCACATTTTCTTTACCCAGTCTATCATTGATGGGCATGTGGGTTGGTTCCAAGTCTATGCTATTGTGAATAGTGCCACAATAAACATACATGTGCATGTGCCTTTATAAGAGAATGATTTATAATCCTTTGGGTGTATACTGAGTAATGGGATTGCTAGGTCAAATGATATTTCTATTTCTAGATTCTTGAGGAATCACCACACTGTCT
>NW_016109476.1:0-1618 GCF_001604975.1 Cebus imitator | reverse complement strand
AAATACATTAACTTTTTTACAGTATGAGTTTAAGTTTTGAAGAAAACTAGATTAGAGCAAAAATTAACTGCTGTATCAATACATCACTATCAGCAGGAGTAACTCTGTGGTGTCAGGAAGTTAATAAGCTACCTTTCTGGGTGACACACTTTTCGGGAATCCCTTAGGTTTCCCCTCAATGCAAAAGATACACAAAGAGAGCTAGAGTCAATGCTGGAGTGCAAAAGGAGAAGCTTTTTGTGGTCTCTAAGGGCTTATTTATCTTCATATACCCATGGTCTACATACTGCCAGGCACTGTGAATCGACTTTAATTGTACTTACTTCCATTTGTAATCATGTTTCTATTTTGTGATATGAAGACAAGGATCACATGCATTTTGCTATGTATTTGTATACCTTATGCCTAACAAAATGACTTGCCCATGGCTGTCCTTCAATAAATAGATGACCGCTAACCATGTAATGAATAAATACAATTCACCTGGCTTAGTATCATTTGTGAAAGTCATATATTTTTTATTTCAAAATGAAATTTACCGAATATTGATCCTGTGGTAGCAAGAAAAATCCTCTGGCCATTTCAGGCAGACTAAAATTATGGTCCTGTTTTAAATATATTTCTTAAAACCTCTTTTCTAAATATTTATTCAGTGGAAGTAAGGGGGAAAAGTGATTTGTATTAAAGAAATATATATAAAGACAAGTCTACTTATGAATTAAGATGCACTGACCAGAGCAGAATGAATGTTTAAAAAGTTGTCAAAAGATTTATCTGAATGTTACACAGAGACTGTTAGCTGTCTCTTAAATACATATTCTTTCTTTCAATAATAATTGAAAAGCTTTAATTGGGTAGCAATATTTCCATAAAAACTACATTTCCCAGTCTTCCTTGCCATCAAGGAACCATGTGACAATGCTCTGGCCTTTAGCATGTTAACAGAGGAGCTGTGTACAACTTCAGGGTCATGTCTGTTCAAGTAAAGGAGACAGACCTCTACTTCCTTTCACCTCCTTATCGACTGGAATGTGGATATTGTTGTGAGTCATTTTGACTTGAGAATAATGGTATCATTTAGGATGGCAGAAAAGTACTGTAGAAGGCCTGTCTCAGACACCGTTGAGTTCATGTACCAACTAGGGCAGCTAAACAAAACCTCTAGAGAGAGAAATAAACTTCTCTATGAATGACATTTTTAGTTATCCAGGATTAGTACTGCAGCAAACCTTAAATTGTCAGCTTGTTGCTAAATAACATAGCTCCTACTTGTCTCAGAATACTCAGTAGAATTAAGCCAGTGCTGAAGAGGAGGCTTATCAAATTTCCCTTCAGGGGTGCTATCTACTTTTATAGGGTTTATGTATGTAATGATGTGTGGAAACTCAAGTTAGTTTACTCTATTGATGACTCAGCATCCTTTTTAGATTGATCTGCCTATAATCTGACTCTGCAAAATACGTATCCTGTCTTTGAAAAGAACAGATTTGATGTTAGGGAAAACATTGTTTTTTTTTTTTAATATATATTTTATTGCATTTTAGGTTTTGGGGTACATGTGAAGAACATGCAAGATTGTTGCATATGTACATACATGGCAATGTGGTTTGCTACCTTC
>NW_016109475.1:0-4821 GCF_001604975.1 Cebus imitator | reverse complement strand
ATTTAACTCTTTCAACACTCTGGCAAAATAGTCATTTAAAAAATCTTTTTGTATTCATTGTTTTTAAAATAAATATTTATTGTGCATCCTTTATGTGGCAGACACTATGCTAGATACTAAGGATAAGCAAGTAAGCAAAAATAGAACTTGTGCCTGCTTTCATGGAGATTATACAGGGATTGGCCATTTTTTCTTTCTGTAAAAAACAGATTGTAAGTATTTTAGGCTTTGTGGGCCATCAGGCCTCTGCTGCAACCAGTCAACTCCGCGGCTGTAGTGCAAAAGCAACCGCATACGCTATGTAAAATAGTAGGTGTGGCCGCATGCCAATGAAACTTTTTTTTAAATAAAAACAGGCTTCAGGCCAAAGCTGGCTACGGTTTGCTGACCCCTGTTCTAGTAGGAGACAAACATTAAGCAAATAATTACACAGAAAGCAATCATTCAGTGACATCAGGTAGAAGTTCCTGATACTAAAAAACCCTATCATCAGAGAGATTTAACCTATTCAGGGAGATCAGAGATTTCCCTGAGGGAGTGGGTCTTAGTTTTAATGTAGTAGTTCATTAGTGAGGTAAGGGCAAGGCTACTGCAGACAAGGGAAGTAGCCTGTGCAGAGGCCTAGGGCAGAAAGGAGCACAGCAAGCCCACTTCAAAAGAGGTTTATATCGTTGGGGCAGAGTCAGTGAATGTGAGCTCAGGCTAAAGACGTCAGGGAAGGCCCGGCCCTGTAAGGTCTTCAGGGTCTTATTGGGGGATAAGGTCTCTATTTAAATACAGAGACTGCTGCACACGAAGTTAAGTAACATGCTCAAAGCTGTACAGCCCACAAAAGGTGGAGCTAGAAGCCTTATCTCTAGACTCAGCTTCTGTATTCTCTTTGTGTTCATTTTGGTTTTATGTTTGCCCAGTGTCTTTATAAATTTCCCTCTATGAAACTGCCAAATCATTCAATGAAATTAAAAGGAAAGAGAATGTGGTCCTGCACTTAGGCTAGGAGGCTAGCAAGTACCTGCTATCAGCAGGAAACTGGAGTGAGCCTGGCAGAGAAGTCCGACAGTGGAGGACCTAGAGGACTGGGGAGAGCTGTGTTCCTGCTTCTCCTTTTTCTCTGATCCCCGCTTCTATGGAGTCTTAGCAAAGCTTTTTCTGTCCTCAGTGTCAAAGGAGCCTTCAGAATATCGCCCAGACTCCCCCCGACCGCGTTGCTCTGCCCTCTGAGTCTCGGCCTGCCCGCCTCTGCACTCTGTCCTCATTCACTTGCACGCTCCCCTAGGGGACACTTGCATAGCTTGCTGCCTGGTGTATGCTCCATGTCCCCTCCTCAGTTCCACACTGTTCCCCTGCTGGAAGAGCACATGCTTCACCCTGTCCCTTTGTCTGCACACCTTCTCTTCTTTAAGAATCCATGAAAATGTGGCACATATACACCATGGAATTCTATTCAGCCATAAAAAAAGATGAGTTCATGTCCTTTGTAGGGACATGAAGTTGGAAACCATCATTCTCAGAAAACTAACACTGAAACAGAAAACCGGACACCACATGTTCTCACTTATAAGTGGGAGTTGAACAATGAGAACACATGGACACAAGGAGGGCAGCATCACACACCGGGGCCTGTTAGGGCATGGGGGACTAGGGGAGGGATAGCATTAGGAGAAATACCTAATGTAGATGACAGGTTGATGGGGACAGCAAACCACCATGGCACGTGTATACCTATGTAACAAACCTGCATGTTCTGCACATGTATCCTAGAACTTAAAGTATAAAAAAAAAAGGAAAAGCCTTGGCTTAAAAAAAAAAAAAAAAAAAAAACTTTTCCCTTGGGGAGAGAACCATCTTTGTGGGAAAATGTCTTGGTCAGCCTCTTTGGACAGTGTCGAGGGAGGGGGGAGAGATGAGGAAATGTGTGTGGAGTGGGCAGGGTGAGGGGACGATCAGCTCCTCACTCAGAAAGAAGAGGGGAAGAGCAGAGGCAAGGAGAGGGCAGGTGATTTAGAGAAAGGCTTTGTGTGCCACAATATATCCCTACCTTAAAAAGCATAACTCTTTTTTGTTTTTGTTTGTTTCCTGAGATGGAGTCTCACTCTGTCAGCCAGGCTGGAATGCAGTGGTACGATCTCGGCTCACTAAAACCTCCACATTCTGGGTTCAAGCGATTCCCCTGCCTCAGCCTCCCGAGTAACTGGGATTACAGGCGCCCGCCACCACACCCAGCTAATTCAAAAGCATAACTCTTAAAATTTCAAGTAAATCTACTAAACTCATGAAATGCTTGCTGAAAGAGAATTTTCGAATGGGCTTTCTGGCATAGGGTGACACAGAAGCCATGTGTGTTTCAGCTGAGATGGTGACAGGAAGTACTATAAAGGAAGCACATCTCCTAAATTCAAGGGCAAGAAGGTCCCCCACCACCACCCCTTGACATATGAGTTCCCTAGAGGGGAAAACTGAAGCTTGGCAGTTAATCAATTTTACTGAAGTCACACCGCATCACTAACAAAGGGAACTGATCCCAAGCCTGTTTATCTTGAATGTCTATTGTTTTTGCTCTATTCCACATGCTGCACTAAGCAAGATAGCTTTTTCTTCTCCCAGGCCAACTCTTCCACTGCTGTGCTCCATCTAATCATAGTAATTAATAGTAGTGAATATTTATTGAGTGCCTACAATATGCCAGACATTGTTGCATGCATTAGCTCATTTGATCCCGACAACGACACTATATATTTGACAATATAATTATTTACATTTTATTATATGGAAACTGCTGCTCAGAGAGGTTAAGACACTTGCTCAAAGTCCCACTACTATAAGTGGTGAAATAAACATTTGAATCAGAGCCCATGGTCTTTTTTTTTTTTTTAATTTATTTGAGATGGAGTCTTGCTCTGTCACCAGGCTGGAATACAGTGGCACAATCTCTGCTCACTACAACCTCTGCCTCCTGGGTTTAAGCGATTCTTCTACCTCACTCTCCCAAGTAGCTGGGACCACAGGCGCGTGCCACCACGCCCGGCTAATTTTTTTGTATTTTTAGTAGAGACGGTGTTTCACCATGTTGGCCAGGATGGTCTCGATCTCCTAACCTTGTGATCTGCCCGCCTCAGCCTCCCAAAGTGCTGAGATTACAGGCGTGAGCCACTGCCGTCGGCCTAGAGCGCATGGTCTTAATGCCATTGCATTGTCTCATCTCATCCCTTCTCACCTCTTGGAAGAACAGTTCCTTAAATTAACCCATCTAATTAACCTGTTCTCTCCACCGCTAGGATAAGACCTGGTGGGGTTTGCAGAGGTCACGCAACACTGAACACAGAAGATGTTCTGATGCGCTTGGATCACAGCCACTGTCACACCTCAGACTAATAGTATAACTCGGGGGTTTGTAAATTTTTTCTGTAAAGGGCCAGACAGTAAGTATTTCAGGCTTTGCGGGCCATATGGTCTCTATAGCCAGCTACTCAACTCTGCTGTTGTAACATGAAAGTAGCCGTAGTCATAAGTCAATGAGCAGGATTGTGTTCCAATAAGGCTTTACTGATGGACACTGACATTTGAATTTCCTATACTTTTTCTGTGTCACAAAGTATTATTCTTCTTTTGCTTTTTTTCCTCCAACCATAGAAAAAGGTAAAAACCATTCTTAGTCTGAAAGTCACATCAAAACTGAAGGCAGCTGGGCGCAGTGGCTCACGCCTATAATCCCAACACTTTGGGAGGCCAAGGCGGGTGGATCATGAGGTCAGGAGTTCGAGACCATCCGGCCAACATGGTGAAACCCTATTTCTACTAAAAATACAAAAAATTAGCCAGGTGTGGTGGTGCACACCTGTAATCCCAGCTACTCAGGAGGGAGGCTGAGTCAAGAGAATCGTTTGAACCCAGGAGGCAGAGGTTGCAGTGAGCTGAGATCAAGCCATACTCCACCTGGGAAACAGAACAAGATTCTGTCTTTGGGGAAAAAAACACCTGGAGGCAGGCCGGATTTGGCCTGCAGGTCACAGTTCGCTGACCGTAGTTTTACCAAACCTTCCCTTCTTTTGGGTTCTATATCCAGTTGGGCCAACTCCAGACTAAACAGCTTCTAGGCCGGGCTTCGCGCCTGCTCTCCTTTACCTCGCTCCTCTCACCTATGAAACCACACAGGTCCAGTCCACAAGCCTCTGCTCTTCACTATCCCATCGGCAGCTCTCCGCCAGTCTTCCAGCATCTCCTGACCAACCACAGGTAGTTGTCTGCTGTCCCTGCAGGAAGTGGTCATAAAGTAAGATGGAACTGCCATCATTTAGATGACCCTGGTGAAGCAAGTCAGAAGGACAGTTAAAGGGGCATCACCCGAAGACTATGACAAAGCTTGCAAGTAATATGCTTCAAATAGACTGAACATCATAAAAGGAAAACTCTAGGAAGGGTGGAGAGTACATTGCTAAGAACCTGGATGCAAAGAAAGATTCCTAGGGCCAGGAATGGAAATGCCTTTCTCCTCCAGGAGGCCAAGGCCAGAGGATAAGATACGGAAGACAGGAGCACACCAGGGTCAGAGGACAGTTTAGGTCTAGAATCAGAGAGAAGACTAAAAAGCACTGACAGCCAGGCACCGTGGCTCACACCTGTAATCCCAGCACTTTGGGAGGCCAAGGCGGGTGAATCACCTGAGGTCAGGAGTTCAAGACCAGCCCGGCCAACATGGCGAAACCCCGTATCTACTAAAAATAAAAAAATTAGCTAGGCATGGTGGCACACGCCTGTAATCTCAGCTGTTTGGGAGGGAGACTAAGACAGGAGAATTGCCTGAACCCAGGAGATGGAGGGTAC
>NW_016109474.1:0-4826 GCF_001604975.1 Cebus imitator | reverse complement strand
GCCCACCTTGGCCTCCCAGAGTGCTGGGATTACAGGCATAAGCCACTGCGCCCGGCCCAGAAATTTATTTCTTACAGTTCTGGTCACCGGAAAATCAGAGATCATGGTGCCAGCGGACTCGGCGTCTGGGAAGGGCCTGCTTCCTGGCTCACATCTGGCCTTCTCATTGGATCCTCACATGGTAGGAAACACTCTCTGGGCCCCTCTTCCTCTTTTCTTTTTTCTTGAGACACAGTCTCGCTCTGTTGCCCAGGCTGGAGTACAAGGGCTCAATCTCTGCTCATTGCAACCTCTACCTCCTGTGTTCAAGGGATTCTCCTCCCTCAGCCTCCCGAGTAGCGGGGATTACAGGTGCATGCTGCCATACCTGGCTAATTTTTTTTTTTTTGTATTTTAGTAGAGACAGGGGTTTCACCTTGTTGCCCAGGCTGGTTTCGAACTCCTGAGCTCAGGCAATCCACCTGCCTTGGCCTCCCAAAGTGCTGGGATTATAGGCGTGAGCCACTGCACCTGCCCACTGGGCCCCTTTTCTAAGGGCACTGATCCCATTCATGAAAGCTCTACCCTGGTAACCTAATCACCACCCAAAGCCCTGCTTCCTAATACCACCACACTGGGGATTAGGATTTCAACATACAAACTCTGGGAAGACACAAACATTCAGTTCACTGCATCGCCCCAAGGTCTCACTGCCTCCATAGGAAAGCACTTGGTAAGTGTTGTGTAGGGCAGTGGTGCGGAATGGCGGGTTTTCTCTATGCTCAAAGCACAGGTCTATAGGCTCGGGCTCCATTCCACAGTCTGACTTCTCCTCCCTGCTCCGTTTGGCTCTGTGGCTGCTGACAAGCTCTGTCCACTGGCGCCAGTGCCAGTTTCAGAGGTTGTTAACACTGTTGGGGTGTCCTCTATAAGAAGGGTGAGCCACCTCAGGCCCAGGAGGCCCAGTGATCAATCAGGCACGTTCTCCTTCCAGGGAAGGGACGCCCAGCCATGCTCCCTATTCCTTATTCCTTGCATGGACTGAATGTAGCAATTCTTTCCTAGCTGCTCACCTGTCCGACCCCCAACCCACAGAGATCTTGAGGGCAGTGATCGAGTCTTATTTATTTATTTGTTAATTTTGTTGTTATTGTTGGTTTTGGGTTTTTTGTTTGTTTGTTTTTGAGACAGAGTCTCACTCTTTCACCCAGGCTGGAGTGCAACGGCATGATTTTAGCTCACTGTAACCTCCGCCTCCCAGGTTCAAGCGATTCTCCTGCATCAGCCTCCTGAGTAACTGGGATTACAGGCATGCACCACCATGCGAGGCTAATTTTTGCGTTTTTAGTAGAGATGGGGTTTCACCACGTTGGCCAGCCTGGTCTTGAACTCCTGACCTCAAGTTATCTGCCCACCTTGGCCTCCCAGAGTGCTGGGATTACAGGTGTGAGCCATTGTGCCTGGCCTGTGTCTTATTTATTTCTGCATCCCGGTATTTAACCTAGGGTGAGTGTTTAAGAGATGTTTCTTTCATGAAGTGATGCTAGTGGCCATTTGCATCTGTGAAAAAAACAAAACAAAACAGAACACTTGCCTTTCTTTTTTTATTTTGAGCCGAGGTTTTACTCTTATTGCCTAGGCTGGAGTGCAGTGGCGTGATCTTGGCTCACTGCAGCCTCTGCCTCACAGGTTCAAGCGATTCTCCTGCATCAGCTTCCCGAGTAACTGGGATTTCAGGCGCCCATCACCAAGCCTGGCTACATTTTTGTATTTTTAGCAGAAACAGGGTTTACCATGCTGGCCTGGATGGTCTTGAACTCCTGACCTCAGGTGATCCACCCGCCTTGGCCTCCCAAAGTATTGAGATTACAGGCATGAGCCACTGCACCTGGTCAACACTTGCCTTTCACGCGAACTATTTATTAATGAAGTAGTCACTGAGCCCATCCTATGGGTGGATGCCAGAGTTGTACTGGACATGCAGTCCCTCCTCTCAAGGAACTTCCAGTTAACAAATATGACAAATAGAACTGGATAACTTAATCAAAGCGTGCTGACCAGTGGTGGCCTCATGATGGGGACTAGACCCTCATCTTCATCAGGCACATTGGGAGAAACCCAACAGCATCAAAGTCACGTTGGATGTTGTCGTGGCCATTGATAATGTATGGTTAGCATTAGGTCCCGTGCAGGTGAAAAACAATGGTTGGCCTAGCCATTCAGTGCCTAATTGAGTTACATCCTCTGTGTATCTCAAAGCATTTTCCATACAGGGGAGAAAGAGACTCCAAGCTTTCAAGTCAAAGAGCTTGGCATCTCAAACACTTTTCCATGGTCTCCCCTTGGTGATGAAGACAACTTCTTGTCTCCTGAGTCCTTCTCTGTTAACAATCTTCAAGAAATTGTCTAAACAAGTTGCCAGGGACATAGGTGTGATGACTGGGGGGCATGTGAGTTTATGTCCTCCCGAACAGACTACCCTTGACAAGAGATGCATTGTGTGACACCAGCAGCGAAACTTGTAAAACGTGTTCAAAGCTCAAAATGTATCATATTTTACCTGAGAAAATAAGCGATCATATGAAACGTGCTGGAGAATGAGCCCTACTGCCTCTGAAAAATAGAGTGGAGAGCAAATTTTGTCCATGCCTTGCCAGCTTTCAGGAGGGAGACGCAGGCAGGGGGCTCTTTGTTTGCTCAGCACCTCATGCCAGGCCTTGCCTGTGACAGCCCAAAACGCGGCTGTGAATAGCAGTTCTATCACAAGGGTTCTCAAATACGAAAGTCGAGTTGGAACAAAGAGCAGGCACCAGCCAGACTTCCTCTGTTAAAGATTATCCAACGCGTCACCTGGGTGCCAACATTCCCATAAATCCCAGCAGCTATAAGCAGCTCTGTCTCACCTAGTGTAACTGGACGGCTTTGAAACCCTGCCGGAGACCTCGTGGCATTCCGTGAAACGACCTCATCACAGGGGAATGAACTTTATCTTGAAGCCTGTAAGTGTGTTTGCTTGAAAGATGATTTACCACACTCAGCAATGACCAAATTTCCTAAATTAAACCTGATCCTCTCGTTATAACTCCGAATTTCACAATCTCATTGAGAGGAATAGATCAGCTAGGGAGGTGTAAATCTCTCTGGGATGGCCTTTCAGTGAATCTGAAGGCTGATTCCCAGTTGGGCAGAAGAAAAGATAGGAAGGTTTCTCACCACAGACAAGCAGAAAGCAGTGCCTGTCAGAGTGACAGATTGAGGGAAGCTCCCTCCCAAACTCTGCCCTATCTTCCTCCCTCTAGGTCCTAACTTTTTGTCTCCTTTTCTTTTGGAAAGTGAGGCTTTCAAGGGTTCATGATTTGTGATAGAGAACATTAGCACCCCTTTCTCCCTTTTGCTTGTGTTTTGTTTTGTTTTGCTTTTTTTGAGACAGAGTCTTGCTCTGTCACCCAAGCTAGAGTGCAGTGGTGTGATCTCCATCTCAGCTCACTGCAACCTCCGCCTTCCAGATTCAAGCGATTCTCCTGCCTCAGCCTCCAGAGTAGCTGGGACTACAAGTGCCCATCACCACACCCAGCTAATTTTTGTATTTTTAGTAGAGACGGGGTTTCACCATGTGGCCCGGGCTGGTCCTGAACTCCTGACCTCATGATCCATTTGCCTCGGCCTCCCAAAGTGCTGGAATTACAGGCATAAGCCACTGTGCCTGACCCCCTTTCTCCCTCTTCTAGGCCAGTAGGAGAAGCCCATCACTGTGGGCAGCAACTGCACTGACCTCTTAGAGCAGCCAGAGCCTTCCCCAGCCCGGTCTTCCTTACTCTCTTTGCCCAGTCCCCAGTGGCTTTCAACCATGCAGCCTGATTCTGAGAAGAGAATGGCCCACATCCCTTGCTGAAATTTCTTCCCTTTGCTCTAATTGCTCCAAGGCACTTAACAATCCTGTTAAAGGATAGGGACTAATCCATGGAAACCATTTGGGAACACATAGAAGACAACAGAATTCAAAAGCAGGCCGGAGGCAGGGTGAGGACATATTCTGAAAGATTGTACAGAAGGTGATCTTCGAGACCCCAGCAGTGAGTATGGCTTGAACAGGCAAATATAAGTTGTTTTAGATGAAGCACACGTCATGCCATAGCTAGATGGCAGGAACACACCAGTTTTCTAGGCCGTGATCCTTTGTGCTGTTGTGTTGAAACTTGTGCCAGAGCTGGTTGTTTAAAAGTAAGAGTCGGACACGGTGGCTCACTTGTATAATTCTAGCACTTTGGGAGGCTGAGGCGGGCAGATCTCTTGAGGCCAGGAGTTTGAAACCAGCCTAGCCAACATAGCGGAACCCCATCTCTACTAACAATACAAAAAATTAGCCAGACATGGTGGTGCACACCTGTAATCCCAGCTACTCAGGAGGCTGAGGCAGGAGACTTGCTTGAACCCAGGAGGTGGAGGTTGCAGTGAGCCAAGATTGCACTACTGCACTCTAGCCTGGGTGACAGAGGGAAACTCTGTCCCCCCCCCAAAATATTTATATAATAAAACAAAAGTAGAATCAGGCCAGGTGTGGTGGCTCATGCCTGTAATTCCAACACTTTGGGAGGCCAAGGTGGGAGGATTGCTTGAGGCTGGGAGTTTGAGACCAGCCTGAGCAACATAGAGAGACCCCATCTCTACAAAATCAGCTGGGCATGGTGGTGCACACCTCTGTCTCAGCTACTCAGGTGGCTGAGGCAGGAAGATCACTTGAGCCCAGGAGTTTGAGGTTGCAGTGAGCTATGATTACACCACTGCACTCCAGCCTGGGCAACATAGTGAATGCCATCTCTACCAAAAAATTCTTTTTTTTTTTTTTT
>NW_016109473.1:3230-4827 GCF_001604975.1 Cebus imitator | reverse complement strand
ATCAACTCAATGAAATAAAACGAGAAGGCAAGATTAGAGAAAAAAGGGTAAAAAGGAATGAACAAAGTCTCCAAGAAATGTGGGACTATGTGAAAAGACCTAATCTACGTTTGATAGGTGTACCTGAATGTGACGAAGAGAATGAATCCAAGCTGTAAAATACTTTTCAGGATATTATCCAGGAAAACTTCCCCAACCTAGCAAGGTAGGCCAATATTCAACTCCAGGTAATACAGAGAACACCACAAAGATATTACTCAAGAAGAGCAACCCCAAAGCACATAATCGTCAGATTCACCAGAGTTGAAATGAAGGAGAAAATGCTAAGGCCAGCCAGAGAGAAAGGTCAGGTTACCCACAAAGGGAAGCCCATGAGACTCACAGCAGATCTCTCAGCAGAAACCCTACAAGCCAGAAGACAGTGGGGGCCAGTATTCAACATCCTGAAAGAAAAGAACTTTCAACCCAGAACAACCCAGAATTTCATATCCAGCCAAACTAAGCTTCATAAGTGAAGGAAAAATAAAATCCTTTGTGAAGAAGCAAGTACTCAGAGATTTCATCACCACCAGGCCTGCTTTGTAAGAGCTTCTGAAAGAAGCACTACACATAGAAAGGAACAACCAATGTCAGCCATTCCAAAAACATACCAAAAGGTAAACAGCATCAACATAATGAAGACTCTGTATCAACTAATGGGCAAAACAGCCAGCTAATATTAAATGGCAATATTAAATTCACACATATCAATATTAACCCTAAATTTAAATGGACTAAATGCCACAATCAAAAGATACAGACTGGCAAATTGGATAAAAAGCCAAAACCCATCAGTGTGCTGTATCCAGGAAACCCATCTCACATGCAAGGACACACAAAGGCTCAAAATAAAGGGATGGAGGAAGATTTACCAACCAAATGGAGAGCAAAAAAAAGTAGGAGCTGCAATTCTCGCCTCTGATAAAATAGACTTTAAAGTAACAAAGATCAAAAGAGACAAAGAAGGACATTACATAATGGTAAAAGGATCAATGCAACAAGAAGAGCTAACGATCCTAAATATATACACACCCAATACAGGAGCACCCAGATACATAAGGCAAGTTCTTAATGACTTACAAAGAGACTTAGACTCCCACACAATAATAGTGGGAGACTTTAACACCCCATTGTCAATATTAGACAGATCAACCAGACAGAAAATTAACAAGGATATCCAGGACCTGAATTCAGACCTGGAACAAGCAAGCCTAATAGACATTTACAGAACTCTCCACCCCAAATCCACAGAATATACATTCTTCTCAGCACCACATCGCACCTATTCTATAGGTGACCATGTAATTGGAAGTAAATCACTCCTCAGTAATTGCATAGCATTTCACAGGTTTAAGTGAAAATTGGTTGGCTGTTTGTTTGTTATCTTCCTCCCTTATTCCTTCCTGTCTCCATTGTCAGGCACAATTATTGGCATAAAAGAGGTTTTTAATATCCATTTTTAGACTGCATTCCAACCTGGGCAATAGAGCAAGACTCTCGTTCTCTCTCCCTCTTTCTCTTCCTTTTTCTCTCTTCCTTTTTTTCTCTCTCTCTCTCT
>NW_016109473.1:0-1195 GCF_001604975.1 Cebus imitator | reverse complement strand
ATTTCACTCTTGTTGCCCAGGCTGGGGTGCAATGGAGCGATCTTGGCTCACTGCAACCTCTGCCTCCTGGGTTCAAGCGATTCTCCTGCCTCAGCCTCCAGAGTAGCCGGGAATACAGGCATGCACCATCACTCCCGGCTAATTTTGAATTTTTTTAGTAGGGACGAGGTTTCTCCATGTTGGTCAGGCTGTTCTCAAACTCCCAACCTCAGGTGATCTGCCTGCCTTGGCCTCCTGAAGTGCTAGGACTACAGGCGTGAGCCACCGCACCTGGCCTGGAACTTCTTTGCTATATACCATGCTCACTTCCCAAAATGAGCACTTCTTGTGGGTATAGGAAAATGTGTGCAGAGATCAAGCCTTGCCTTCCAAGCTAAGCCTGACATTTTGCCAGTGCAGTCATCGTGAGTAAGTATAACCCAGCTTTTCATGGAATCATTGCCCTCTGGAACCTGGACAGGGCTCTGGGTCTTCCTCTTTGCTCTGCAATTAACTCTAGAAATCCCAGCAAGCTGCCTTAGGGGTGAACTTGATCAGAAAAGCAGCCTTCCATAGAGCAGACGGTGCACTGCCTTGCACCAGGGCTTCCATCCATTTATAGAAAGCTTCGTATGTCTGCATTGCTGGGGGAGGCAGCAAGACAACTTCGCATCAATGAAACCCACTCATGCCCTCTTGCTCAATGAAGGTACACAACTTTTCGGGGGAATATAAAGACCAATAAAACATTTCAATTCTCAAATTTGTGATCTAGTGGAGGAGACAGTACTCCTACAATGATAAATGCCATTAGTGGTGCACGGTCTAAGGAAGTATGAAAGAACAAGAGGTTGCTTTTAATTGGACATTGAATCGGGCACCCTGCAAAATGTCTAGCAAAGAACCCAGGACTTAACATTCAATACATATTAGCTATTACTCTTATTAGGATTGTCTTCACATAAGAATTTCAGGCAAGGTAGGATTTCCAGATAAAGTACAGAATGTCCAGTAAAGTTTGAATTTCAGATAAACAACAAAAAAATTTAAGTGTTTCCAATATCACAAGACATACTTATATTAAAATAGATTTGTTGTTTTTCTGAAATTCAAGTTTAACTGGGACATTCTTATTTTTACTTGCTATTTGCACCAACCTAATACATCTGGCAAATCTAAGCTGAAGATTTTTTTTTTTTTTACTTTTTTTTTTTTT
>NW_016109472.1:2665-4827 GCF_001604975.1 Cebus imitator | reverse complement strand
GAGACACAGTCTGGCTCTGTCGCCGGGCTAGAGTGCAGTGGCGTGATCTCGGCTCACTGTAACCTCCATCTCCCGGGTTCAAGCGTTTCACCTGCCTCAGACTCCCAAGTAGCTGGGACTACAGGCGTGTGCCACCACGCTCTGCTAATTTTTGTATTTTTAGTAGAGAGGTTTCACCATGTTGGCCAGGATGGCCAGGATCGATCTCTTGACCTCATGATCCACCCGCCTTGGCCTCCCAAAGTGCTGGGATTACAGGCATGAGCCACCATGCCCAGCCTGTTCAGAGTATCTTTTGTAGAATAGCGGAAGCTCAGCGTTTTCTTCTTCACCATTGTGTACTGCTGCTGCACAACCTTTTCATAATTACCCTTAGTCCCATTCGTCTACCAAGATGAAAACAACGTCTTATAAGACCTGAATTATGAATTTCTCAAGTCCCTATGATTTTGTTTTGGGTTCCAAGTATTTATCTCTTTTGTTAGACTACAATCTTTCTTCACATAGGATTCATGTCTATATTGCTTTTGTCCATGAGTGGTTTTTATTCTCCAGAGTGACAGACTTGTTCATAATCTTGTTCTTGAGAAAGATTGTTGATTTTGTTGAAGGCAAGGCTGCTTTCCAAGATTTTCAGACTTTATTCTCAATGTTTATCTTTTTGGGGTTTTGCAGGTGACAGAGCTGAATGAACCTCTCTCCAATGAAGATCGAAATCTCCTCTCTGTGGCTTACAAGAATGTAGTTGGTGCCAGGCGATCTTCCTGGAGGGTCATTAGCAGCATTGAGCAGAAAACCATGGCTGATGGAAATGAAAAGAAATTGGAGAAAGTTAAAGCTTACCGGGAGAAGATTGAGAAGGAGCTGGAGACAGTTTGTAATGATGTTCTGTCTCTGCTTGACAAGTTCCTGATCAAGAACTGCAATGATTTCCAGTATGAGAGCAAGGTGTTTTACCTGAAAATGAAAGGTGATTACTACCGCTACTTAGCAGAGGTCGCTTCTGGGGAGAAGAAAAACAGTGTGGTCGAAGCTTCCGAAGCTGCCTACAAGGAAGCCTTTGAAATCAGCAAAGAGCAGATGCAGCCCACGCACCCCATTCGGCTGGGCCTGGCCCTCAACTTCTCTGTGTTCTACTATGAGATCCAGAATGCACCGGAGCAAGCCTGCCTCTTAGCCAAACAAGCCTTCGATGACGCCATAGCTGAGCTGGACACACTAAATGAGGATTCCTATAAGGACTCCACGCTCATCATGCAGTTGCTGCGAGACAATCTCACCCTCTGGACGAGCGACCAGCAGGATGAAGAAGCAGGAGAAGGCAACTGAAGATCCTTCAGGTCCCCTGGCCCTTCCTTCACCGACCACCCCCATCATCACTGATTGTTCCTTGCCACAATCACTAAATATCTAGTGCTAAACCTATCTGTATTGGCAGCACAGCTACTCAGATCTGCACCCCTGTCTCTTGGGAAGCAATTTCAGATAAATCATGGGCATTGCTGGACTGATGGTTGCTTTGAGCCCACAGGAGCTCCCTTTTTGAATTGTGCAGATAAGTGTATTCTGATGAGGCATTTCACTATGCCTGTTGGTCTATGGGAAATCCAGGCGAAAGTAATGGGGGAGATTAGAAAGAATTAGCCAACACAGGCTACAGTTGATATTTAAAAGATCCATTTAAAACAAGCTGATAGTGTTTCGTTAAGCAGTACATCTTGTGCATGCAAAAATGAATTCACCCCTCCCACCTCTTTCTTCAACTAATGGAAAACTGTTAAGGGAAGCTGATACAGAGAGACAACTTGCTCCTTTCCATCAGCTTTATAATAAACTGTTTAACGTGAGGTTTCAGTAGCGCCTTGTTTTTGCCTCTTTAAATTATGATGTGCACAAACCTTCTTTTCAATGCAATGCATCTAAAAGTTTTGATACTTGTAACTTTTTTTTTTGGTTGTAATTGTTTAAGAATCATGGATTTATTTTTTGTAACTGTTTGGCTATTGTCCTTGTGTATCCTGACAGCGCCATGTGTGTCAGCCCATGTCAATCAAGATGGGTGATTATGAAATGCCAGACTTCTAAAATAAATGTTTTGGAATTCAATGGGTAAATAAATGCTGCTTTGGGGATATTGTCTCTATGTATGGTCTTGATTTTTC
>NW_016109472.1:0-1204 GCF_001604975.1 Cebus imitator | reverse complement strand
CCTCCGCCTCCTGGGTTCAAGCAATTCTCCTGCCTCAGCCTCCCGAGTAGCTGGGACTACAGGCACACACCATCATGCCCAGCTAATTTTTGTATTTTTAGTAGAGACGGGGTTTCACCTTGTTGACCAGGATGGTCTTGATCTCTTGACCTCGTGATCCACCCGCCTCGGCCTCCCAAAGTGCTAGGATTATAGGCGTGAGCCACCGCGCCCGGCAGGTCCCTCAGTTTTTAAGTGTAGGGTTTGGATTATATAATTTATTGGTGTGTAAGTCACCTTCTTTGTGAATGAGGTATAGGGAACATGGACATGTGGTGATTAAGATTAGCCACATAGATGAAAAAAAATGATTAGCCACATAGGCTGGGCCCAGTGGCTCATGGCTGTAATCCCAGCACTTTGGGAGGCTGAGGTGGGTGTATCTCTTGAGGTTAGGAGTTCGACACCAGTCTGACCAACATGGTGAAACCTCGTCTCTACTAAAAGAAAAATTAGCTGGGCATGGTGGCACGCCTCTGTAATCCCAGCTACTAGGGAAGTTGAGGCAGGAGAATCACTTGAACCCAGGAGGTGGAGGCTGCAGTGAGCCAAAATTGTGCCACTGTACTCCAGCCTGGGCTACAGAGTGAGACTGTCTCAAAAAAAAAAAAAAAAAAATGTGAAGTTAGCCATATAAACGATAAATGAGGCTCTTTGAGAGGACCTAAGAGGAAGCTATAAATTACATGTGGCATAAGCCTGGAAATCTTCACTGCTGCATGTTTTTTTTTTCTTCCCCAATTCTACTTAAAACATTTTAAAACTTGTCAAGATAACTTTCTCAGGTAGTTAAGAAGGGGTCATCTCAATGTTAACAGCACAAGAAATTAAAAATCCAAAGGAAAGAAATAGCTTTCCAGGTAATGACAAAATTAGTGACAGTGTCTGGAGTAGGATTCAGATCCCCTGAATCCTTGTCCATGGTTCTCTTAACTGCCATGCTCTTTCGGTTGAGACTAGAAAGAAAATGGGTAAGACACATTCCACCCTGAGAACACTTTCAGTGTTTTTAATGTTTTCACTTAGAATGGAAGAAATTACACTTGAAAAGGGATGCTTAAATTTATTGCGGCTATTGCTTCAGATTTCCAGTAGCTCAAACTCTGCTCAAAAGTCCATTTCTTTCAGTTGGTGGAAGGGGCAGGATTCTTTTTTTTTTTTTTTT
>NW_016109471.1:3582-4830 GCF_001604975.1 Cebus imitator | reverse complement strand
AAAATGCAAAAATTAGGTGAACATGGTGGTGCATACCTGTTGTCCCAGCTACTTGGGAGGCTGAAGCAGGAGAATCACTTGAACCCAGGAGGTGGAGGTTGCAGTGAGCCAATATTGTGCCACTGCACTGCAGCCTCAGCAACAGAGTGAGACTGCATCTCAAAAACAAACAAACAAACAAAAAAACTCCATGTTTCTGACAATCTGTTGATTCTCTATTATGAAAAATTTTGAAAATTATAATCCTCAAAACAACTTCTCATTTTTACTTAGTTGTATTATCACTTTGTCAGGGCTGTAAAGACTAACAGTCCACAACTAATTTCCCTGCTGTTTAACCTTAATATAAATTATAAATAAATTTATACTTTCTTCTAGGCTTTTGATCATGCCATCTTATTCTTGAATTGTTTATTTTTATTCTTTATTGTCTAGATTTCCATGTTAGATCTCTTTTCTAAAAAAGCACCTAGAGGTGAGCTTTACAAAATATGCATAGTTTCTTTTCAGGTCTATTGTAGAATTTTAGTCTATACAATAGATTCATTTGTATTTTGTGTCTGTTTTAGTCATATAGTTAGAATTTTCTCATTTTTTTCTGTGTGTTTGTATGTGTGTATACATACACATATGTATACGTGTGTGTATACATACACACACTAAAATATAATATATAAAAATATATATTATATATATGTATATGTATTCCTCAAAGCAGAGTTGCAGCTGGTCAGCAAATGTTTAATTTTTGTCGTAATTATAAACTCTGATCTAATTTGGTCCATATTGCTTATATCATATAGAGAAAAGATTACCCGTTTTGTTTTTCTCAAATTTTGTGTGTTTGTAGCCAAATGAATTGTACTTTTATTTCTACATGTTTGTTACACTTCATGTCAGTCATCTAAGTTACCTTTGTTGCTTTAATAAATTTTTATCCAATAAAATTTTATTTAATTAACTTTTTATTTGACCTAATGTTTTCTTTAGAAGGGTGTAATGACTTGAAGAAAGAATGGATTTTTTTCTTTAAAAGAAGTATACTTTTGTATTGGTAAATTGGTAGTCTCTGATGTGGTCTTTGTCATATGTGGTCATCAAAAAACAAAAGTGAGCTAGGCAGTGGCTTATGCCTGTAATCCCAGCACTATGGGAGGCCAAAGCAGGAGGATCACTTAAGGCCAGGAATTTGATACCAGCCTGGCCAACACAGTGAAAACCCGTCTCTACGAAAAAATGCAAAAATTA
>NW_016109471.1:0-1167 GCF_001604975.1 Cebus imitator | reverse complement strand
TATTGTATTTTAGGTTTTGGGGTACATATGAAGAACATGCAAGATTGTTGCATAGGTACACGCATGGCAGTGTGATTTGCTGCCTTCCTCCCCATCACCTATGTCTGGCATTTCTCCCCATGCTATCTCTCCCCAACTCCCCACCCCCCGCTGTCCCTTCCCTATTTCCCCCCCGACAGACCCCAGTGTGTGATGCTCCCCTCCCTGTGTCCATGTGTTCTCATTATTCAACACCCACCTATGAGTGAGAGCATGTGGTGTTTGATTTTCTGTTCTTGTGTCAGTTTGCTGAGAATGATGGTTTGTTTCCAGGTTCATCCATGTTCCTACAAAGGACATGAACTCATCGTTTTTTGATGGCTGCATAATATTCCGTGATGTATATGTGTAAAGGGATTTTTAAATCTTTGCAGGAGCATATCCAAATGTCACACTCTGCTTACATTCCACTAGTCAGAACTTGATAACTTGGCCACACCTTACAGCCACGGAACACTGGGAAATACAGGTTTAATTTGGGTACAGTTGCCACCCTTATTAAGGGTTCCATTTCTGACAAGAAGGGAAGAATGGATACAGGAGAAGTAAATGGCAATTTCTACCCCACTACCTTATGAGATTATGCACTTTAAAGCAGACAACGCATGTCAATACTTAGTACCATGCCTGATGCAAAGTAACACCTCAGCAAATGCCAGGCATTTTTTTTTTTTTGCCAAGATGTCAAAAAGAACCTTTATTACATTTCGTAACTGCCACTTATGCTTTGTTGCCAGATGCCTTTGGAGCTATGCTTTGTTGCCAGATGCCTTTGGAGCAGGTGCTTCCTGGGCTGGAGCTTTTTGACCCTTCTGAGCTTTAGGAGCAGGTGCTGCCTTTTGGCCTGTGGCTTTCTGGGCAGGAACCTTCTGGGCTGGAGCCTTCTTACCTGCTGCAGTCATCTTTTTTGCTGGAACTTTAGCAACTGCTGCAGCAGCAGCAGCAGTACCCTTAGCAGCAGGTGCTTTTTTGGGAGAAGCTTTTAAGAGAGCTGCCTTTTGAAGCTTCTTAACTTCATTCTTAATTATCATTCGTCATTTTCTTTGCTTTCATAACTTTAAAATGATCAAAATCTGTCATCTGGGCTTTCCTTTCTCTAATGCCAGATGTTTTTACGATCTCTGTTAC
>NW_016109470.1:0-4835 GCF_001604975.1 Cebus imitator | reverse complement strand
CGCTCTATCACCCAGACTGGAGTACAGTGGCATAATCTTGGCTCACTGCAACCTCTGCTTTCTGGGTTCAAGCGATTCTCCTGCCTCAGCCTCCTGAGTAGCTGGGATTACAGAAGTGCACTACCATGCCCGGCAAATTTTTGTATGTTTAGTAGAGTTGGAGTTTCACCATATTGGCCAACCTGGTCTTGAACTGCTGACCTCAAGTGATCCACCTGCCTCAGTCTCCCAAAGTGCTGGGATTACAGGCGTGAGCCACCGTGCCTAGCTATTATCATTAAGAGTGCTCTGGAGAGCAGGAACCAAATGAAAGAATTACTGAATCTATCTCAATTCCTTCGAGCATCCTCTCATCTGGATATTACCCAAGATGCAAGATGTTGCATTAGACTGCATAGCTCCCTGTCACGGGATGGAGAGTTCCCATCACCCCACCTGCTGTTTAATTAAGGACATATGTTAAGCATAGCTGTCCTAAGCAAGGACTCTCGGGGGAAATAAGGTATAACATAGGTTATGTTATATGCAGAACATCTTTTCCCTGCTCATGTGGAGGGACCTATGCTGATTTGGAGACTGCACAGGAAAGACCTAATGTGTTTATTCCAGGTATGACTCTTTTCTTATCATGGAGAATGATCTTGAGTAAGCTATTTCACCATTTTGGGCCTCATTTTCCTTGACTGTGAAATGAATAAGGGAGAAATGGTGGGGAGTGAAGCTGGAAAGTATCTCTACATTCTCCCCAAAGGTTTTCATTGTTATGAGGTCATGCTTGCGGACTAATGGATGCCTGTCCACCCCTTGTTTCATCCTGGCAAGTGTTTGTTAAATGTTTCTCCCCAAGAAAATTCCACTAAAAATCATTTTCATATCACCTGATTTCTTGCAAAATTGCTAATTAACATTCAATAAAGCACCAACTGCTGAGCTGATAATAAATATGCTTTATAAAAGAAAGAAGCACCTGTAATCCTACTGCTTTGGGAGGCCTAGGTGCGTGAATCACCTGAGGTCAGGAGTTCCCTACAAGCCTGACCAAAACCCCTTCTCTACTAAAAATAACAAAAATTAGTTGGGCTTGGTGGTGCATGCCCATAATCCCAGCCACTCAGGAGGCTGAGACAGGAGAATCACTTGAACCCGGGAGGTGGAGGTTGCAGTGAGCCGAGATCGTGCCATTGCACTCCAGCCTGGGTAACAAGAGCGAAACTCCGTCTCAAAAAATAAAAAAATAAATAAATAAAAATAAAATAAAATAACAATAAACCAAAAATGACATAGACTTTGCCTTCAAAGAGTCCTGCTCATGACTGATTGTGATCAATTAAGAGTAAAACCCCAGCTATAATGCAAGAGAGGAAGGGGATAATAAGAGCTTACAAGAGTGGGGTTGGATCCAATTGGGAAGGACGGGAAGTTTCCTAAATTAATGGCAGCTGAGTAGAGGCAGAGGCTGATTAGGCTTTGTCTAGATGAGATGGATATAAATGAGGAGCGGTGTGCATAACAGCTAAACAGATTGAGTCTACAGTCAGCCAGGTGTGGTTCCAAAGCTTGCTCCACCAGTGTCTTGGTTAGTTAGGCTTCTGTAACAGAATGCCATAGATTGACAGTGGCTTAAACAACAAACATTTATTTCTCACAGTCGTGGGGGCTTGGAATCTTTCTATGCCATATTAAGGCTCTGGCAAATTCAGTGCCTGTGAGGCTCTGTTCTCTGGTTGATAGATGGCCATCTTCTGATCATATCTTTTTTTTTTTTTTTTTTTTTTTTAGACAAGGTCTCACTCTGTTGGCCAGGCTGGAATGCAGTGGCATGCTCACAGCTCACTGCAGCCTCAACCTTCCAGGCACAAGCCGTCCTCCCACCCTAGCTCCCTAATAGCTGGGACTACAGGCACACACCACCATGCCCAGCTAACTTTTTATAGAGAAGGGATTTTGCCATGTTGCCCCAAGCTGGTTTCCAACTCCTGGACCCAAGCGACCTGCTTGCCTTGGCTTCCTAAAGTATTGGGATTACAGGCATGAGCCACTGTGCCCAGCAAGTGATCAGAGAGAGGAAGCAAGCTCTGTGTCTCTTCTCATAAGGTTACTAATCCTATTCATAAGTGTTCCACCGTTATGACCTAATCACCTTCCAAAGGCCCCACATCCTACTACCATCACTTTGGGGGTCAGGATTTCAACATATCAATTTTGGGGGGACACGAACATTCAGTCAATAACAACTTCCCACAAGCTGTCACAATTCTGGGCCTATTACTCAACTTCTCTGTCCCAATGATCTCACCTGTAAAATGGAAATAATAGTTTTCCTTGTTTAATATGATTATGAGGATTAAATTCTTAATAGACAAACAGGAAAAAAGCTAGCCTAGTGCCTAACACATAGCAACTATTTAGTAAATGTTAGATAATACTAAAGAGATAAAAGAATTGGAGAATCAAAGGAGAAGCAGCATATGCCAAGGCTCTGTGGGAGCTCGATGAGAAAAAAAGATGAAGCCTCGTTATATGTTCTGCTTTTATTCGAAACGCTGCCGGAAACCACTGAGGATTTTAAGCAGGGGCACTCTGTGGGCTCCACCCTATTCCTCTCAACCTTTGTCCTGCAGCCACACCTTCTGACTTTCTTTCTCTAGTACTTGTGACAAGGCCTTTGCCCGTGATGTCCCCTTTTCACAGACTCTCTACCTGCCTTCTCCTACCTCCTTCAGACTTCAGCCTTCAGATTCCCCTGGGAAGTCTTCTCTGACTCTCTGATAGCAAGTTCTTTTTAATAGCACCCTCAGCAATCGCTCTGCCTGATTTATGTCTCTCTCTCTCTCTCCCACCTACATCTTCACAAGATGAGACATTGTCTGTGATTGCATATAGCTGTGCCCCCATCCACTAGCATAGTGGCTGGCCTATTGTAGGCACGTATTTCATACTGGATAATGGAAGATGGAAAGAATAGAAAAGAAAGAGGGAGGGGAAAAGTAGAGAGAAATAAGGTGGAGTAGGGGGGGCATTGAGGCCAGCACAATTTTAGACATTGATTTTGAGTGACACATCTAGGTAGGGATTTCTGAAAACAGATGTGGAGGTCAAGAGATGTGGACAAGCCAGGCACGGTGGCTCACGCCTGTAATCCCAGCACTTTGGAAGGCCAAAACGGGCAGATCATGAGGTCAGGAGATCGAGACCATCCTGGCCAATGTGATGAAACCCATCTCTACTAAAAATACAATAATTAGCTGGGTGTGGTGGCGGATGCCTGTAATCCCAGCTACTTGGGAGTGTGAGGCAGAAGAATCACTTGAACCTGGGAGGTGGAGGTTGCAGTGAGCTGAGATTGCACCACTGCACTGCAGCCTGGCAACAGAGCCAGATTCTATCTCAAAAAAAAACAAAGAAAAAAAAAAAGATGTGGATTAAGGAGTCCTTAGAACATGGGAACTAACTTAAGCAAGTGAATGAAGAATAGCAGAGTCTTTGGATACAAAGGTTGGGGTCACAAACTATCAATATGGACAAGTTACAGTCACTGAATCCTCTTTAAAAACCACACAGAGATAGAACTTGATCCCAGCCACACAGACCCCCAATAGTATGCTTCCGATATTCCCGGGCTAGTCACTTAGAGCACCCTGAGTGTTGACTGTACATAAATGAGACTCCTAATGGTTTGGCTTCTGAAGTTTATTAGGTACTTACTAATATCCATCAGTTATAGATAGGGTTGTTGAAATACACGATCATACTTTTCCCCCCGCTCCCTCTGGGGTGTTGTAGAGGTCTAAAGAGAAAACGCACACGAAAAGACTTTTAAAATATCAAGGGTCAAACATGTGAAGATGACATTGTCATTACAGAGATCAAGTGACAATATTAAGGATGGTTTTTTTCTTCTTCCTTGAAAGGAGAAATGCATTGCACTGGAGTCCATTTTTTTAGATACTTTCGTGGTTGTCTATTCAAGGTTTATTTATTCATTTGTTTTTAATTTTTAACACTCAAGCTGTTTTAACAAAAGACCTTAGATTGTGTAATGTATAACGAAAACATATTGTTCACACATGTGGAAGCTAGGAATTCCAAGATCAAGGTACTGACTGAATCAATATCTGGTGAGGGCTCGCTCTCCGCTTCAAAAGTGGCACCTTATGGCTGTGTGCTCACATAGCTAAAGGGCAAACTAGGTCCATCAAGACTTTTTTTTTTCTTTTGAGACAGAGTCTCATTCTGTCACCCAGGCTGGAGTGCAGTGGCACCATCTTGGCTCACTGCAACCTCCACCTCCAGGGTTCAAGCAATTCTCATGCCTCAGCCTCTCAAGCAGTGGGATTACAGGTGCACACCACCACACCCAGCTAATGTTTCTATTTTAGTAGAGATGGGGTTTCACCATGTTGGCCAGGCTGGTCACAAACTTCTGACTTCAGGTAACCTGCCTGCTTTGGCCTCACAAAGTGCTGGGATTACAGGTGTGAGCCACAGTACCCGCCAAGCCTCTTTTATAAGGGCATTAATCCTAGACATGAGGACTTCATCTTCATGACCCAACTATCTCCCAAAGGTCCTACTTTTTAATATCGTTACCTCAGGGCTTAGGTTTCAATATATGAATTTGGGGGTACACAGTCTTTCACAGCATAGCAGTGGTTAGGAGCATTGGTCTTCACGTCAGACACATCTGGTTTAAGTCTGTTTCAATTATTCCTAGTTGCCTAGTCCTGAGTCGGAGACTTTTCTAAGCCTTTGTTTCCTCATCTAAGATGAAAATAGCAGTACATCCTCACAGTCTATTTGATGTTGCCGATAAAGTGCTTCGCACAATGCCAACC
>NW_016109469.1:3666-4836 GCF_001604975.1 Cebus imitator | reverse complement strand
TTTTTGTATTTTTAGTAGAGACGGGGTTTCACCATGTTGACCAGGATGGTCTCGATCTCTTGACCTCGTGATCCACCCGCCTCGGCCTCCCAAAGTGCTGGGATTACAAGCGTGAGCCACCGCGCCCGGCCGGCACATTAATATTTTAAAAAGCTTATTTGAACAGACAGTAATTCATGAATTGGGAAGCTCCAAGTCATAAGTGATTTGGGGCTCTCCCAGAGGTGGTTGAAAGGAAAGCTTTCATAGCGTAAACACAAAGCATAGCAAAGAAATTATTTGATTGGTTAAAGTTTGAGCAGTTGCCTTAATTGTACTGTTGTCATGAGAAGTTCAAGGCAATATAACTCATGACTAGTTGGCCGCTTATGATTGAATTTTAAGTTTCTTTTTTTCTTTTTTTTGAAACGGAGTTTCATTCTTCTTGCCTAGGCTGGAGTGCAATGGCATGATCTCAGCTCACCGCAACCTCTGCCTCCCAGGTTCAAGTGATTCTCCTGCTCAGCCTCCCAAGTAGCTGGGATTACAGACATGCGCCACCACATTGGCTAATTTTGTGTTTTCAGTAGAGATGGGGTTTCTCCATGTTGGTCAGGCTGGTCTCCAACTCCCAACCTCTGGTGATCCACCCGCCTGGGCCTCCCGAAGTGCGGGGATTACAGGTGTGAGCCACCGCACCTGGCTAATTTTAAGTTTCATTTTCCTTATGTAGGAACTCAGTGCATTAGAGCTACTTCAGTCTAAAGGCCTCCAATTTAATTATTTTAACATGACATATCTCATTATAACTTGCAGTTATATATTTATTTTTATTGTCAAAGATAACAAAGCCTGACAGTAAGGACACATTTTTATGCATAATTTGCTACTGCAATAGGGAAAATAGTGCAATGTGAAAAGAATTCAACCTTGATTTGTATAGCAGTGATTGGACATTTTAAAGGGAGAATGAGGGAGTAGGGAAAGGAGGCAAGCAGGTACTCAGTAGAGTCAGGGGCAATACAGCGCAATGAAGAGGAGATCACTTGGTACTGAATATGGCCAGTTATGCTTATATAGCCCAGGGTGCACAGAAGAAACATGTTAACAAAACAAATCAAAAATGTCTTTGTAGGATGTATGTAGGTTTTTTAAGAAAATAAACTTTTTGGGCCGGGCGCGGTGGCTCAC
>NW_016109469.1:0-1251 GCF_001604975.1 Cebus imitator | reverse complement strand
AAAAAAAAAAAAAGCTAAACAATATTGTCACCATCACTTTCACACACAAGCCTAATATCATTCCTGTTACAACTATTTTCTTTAGCTTGACTGGGTTTTCCTTACTAAGTTGCCAGCCCAGAACCATATTGACCCCAAATTCATTCCTGTGTAATCTGCATTAATGTTATTCTTCAGTGTATTTAAGGCTTTTAAAATTAAATTATAATGAAAACATCATTTTGAGAACATAAACTGCAATGTTTACCTCAGTTTACACAAACTGTGATGTTTAGTCTGGCTACCCAACTATTTCATGCATTGTCTCTGAGAGAACTACTGTCATTATGGACATTTTTTTCCTTTATGTCTTCAGGCATATGGGTGGAGGGGGGGATCCAGAATTGTTATTTTTATGCAGACAGATAATTGAAAGAAACGATTTGTTTTAAACCATTAAATTGCTAAACACATACAAACATACCTATTTTTAAAGTATCAAGAACTCAATTTAGCGTTCACAGAATTTTAGTCCCAGCTGTACTATCTTCTGGTTATATGACTTTAACATTGTTATTTCAGTTATTCATTGATTCATTAATGTAACCAATAACACCTATTAAGCACTAACCTCATATTAAGCTGTTAAAAGATGGCACACATTAAGCTATTAAAGAGTTCAGTTGAGCAGACAGTGATTCATGAATTGGGCAACACCAAACTACAAATGGTGTAAACTCCATGGGCACTTAAACCACCTTTGCAGAATTTTAAGTAATGAGAGAGATCTAACATGATTGACTCCATCTTGCTTAAAATCCCACAGGCTAGTTTTTTATGGTTGTCATTTTATTGTTAGTTTTTTTTTTTCCTTATTCTAGTGTGGAGGCTAAAATAACTATGCCAGGAATTTGGTTTATAGTTAAACTTTGAGGCAAGGAAAAGTGACGCCCCTCGAACTACTTGTATGAAGATTGAAGGAAAAGTGACCCCCCCCAACTACTTGTATGAAGATTGAAGCTACATTCATAAGACAAGATTAGAATTATGGTAGAGGCTTGAACTTTGCTAAAGAATATACATGTTTAAAAAATAACCTGGCATTGTTTGATTAGCTTGCTTCTTTTTTGTGTGTTTTGTTTTGTTTTTGAGATGGAGTCTCGCTCTAGCACCCAGACTGGAGTGCAGTGGTGTGATCTTGGCTCACTGCAACCTCCACTTTCCCAGTTCAAGAGATTCTCCTGCTTCAATCTCCCAAGAAGCTGGGATTAC
>NW_016109468.1:7643-8684 GCF_001604975.1 Cebus imitator | reverse complement strand
TTGAGACAGGGTCTCTCACTCTGTCACCCAGGCTGGAGTGCAGTGGCAGGATCTCAACTCATTGCAACCTCTGCCTCCTGGGTTCAAGCGATTCTCCTACCTCGGCCTCACGAGTACCTGGGACTACAGGCATGCTCACCATGCCCAGCTAATATTTTTTCTCATATTTTTAGTAGAGAGGAAGTTTTGCCAAATTGACCAGGCTGGTCTTGAACTCCTGGCCTCAAGTGATCTACCCACCTCATCCTTCCAAAATGGTGGGATTACAGGCATGAGCTACGATGCCTGGCCAGATTTTTGTATATTTTAATATACATAAATGAAAACAAATAGAAAAAACCATGGGATCTTAAAAAGCCATGAAATTCTTATACATACTTGTGCTTAGTCATTCTAATCTCCAACACTACCTGACCTACATTACTATGTAGTTAATAGAACTAATATTGTGCCAAGTACCTCTTTTTGTGTCCAGGTATATAAGCCGTTTCACAACAGAATTTCATTTAAACCTAATGACAATTCTGAGGCTCATTTCTAGAGGAGAGAAAAATGAGGCTTAGAGATTAAGTGACACACCTAAGGATCAGCAAAGCAGCAGCAGACCCCAAATCTGAAAAGCTAAATCAGTCCCAACCCAAGTTCAGTTCCCACATTATCCTAAATTTTAAAAAAACTAAAATAAGCAACAATTATACTAGTGCTCAAAAAGACAAAAATAATTCCAACCTACAGTTTGTTTTCTAAGATGACTGGAACTTCAAGTATATTTTACCAAAAACTATTATGTTATAAATACTCAGAATTAGGTTTTCTTTTTTTTTGAGACGGAGTTTCACTCATGTTACCCAGGCTGGAGTGCAACGGCGTGATCTCGGCTCACCGCAACCTCCGCCTCCTGGGTTCAGGCAATTCTCCTGCCTCAGCCTCCTGAGTAGCTGGGATTACAGGCACGCGCCAGCATGCCCAGCTAATTTTTTGTATTTTTAGTAGACACGGGGTTTCACCACGTGGGTCAGGATGGTCTCGAGCTCTTGACCT